>NC_053396.1:83644252-83944252 GCF_905171765.1 Bufo bufo
CAACCAAGAACAAAAAGTGTGCTTTTACGGTCACTACAAATAACTTGACCAGCTAAAACAGTACAGATTTGGTTGAATAGAAATGTGAGGCCTGTTTTTTTTTTGCGCTGTGTGACAGGTATAGGTTTAATCACAGAATTAGACTTGTATCTGCACGGTAGCGTGTGTGTTAAGTTTTTCTGAATGACACTCAGCACCTTGAATGTAAGATATCCTTTTTGGGATAGATTTCAAGTAGGCCTCATATAGCAGAAACTAGTTATTTTGAGAATGGCAAATTTGGGAATAGTTTTTCAACCAAGAACAAAAAGTGTGCTTTTACGGTCATTACAAATAACTTGACCAGCTAAAACAGTACAGATTTGGTTTGAATAGAAATGTGAGGCCTGTTTTTTAGGCGCTGGGTGACAGGCTCAACTTTCCCCTGATGTAGTATATGGCCAAAAAATAACCACACTATTGATGGTTAAATGCACTTGGGTGACACAGGCTCAGCCTGCACCAGATGTAGTATATGGCCAAAAAAATAACCAGACGTTGATGGTTAAATGCACTTCGGTGACACAGGCTCAGCCTGCAGCTGATGTAGTATATGGCCAAAAAATAACCAGACTGTTGATGGTTAAATGCACTTCGGTGACACAGGCTCAGCCTGCAGCTGATGTAGGATATAGCAAAAAATAACCACACTATTGATGGTTAAATACACTTGGTGATAGCTTGTGCTGGCGCACCACAAGCCACAAAATGGCCGCCGATCACCCCAGAAAAAAGTGATCTAAAACCCTCTGGGCCGCCTCAAAAAAGTGAGCAAGTCGATATTAGCACTTCAATGATCCACAGCTGCAGATCGATCACAGAATGAAGTCTTTTGGAGGAGTTAATCTGCCTACTCTCGCCCTAATGCCGCAGCAGCAACCTCTCCCTATGCTTGAATCAGCAGAGTGATGTGCAGCGCTACGTGACCCAAGCTTATATAGAGGCTGGGTCACATTGCTGCACTGGCCAATCACAGCCATGCCAATAAGTAGGCAAGGCTGGTGATGGCCTCTTGGGGCAAGTAGTATGACGCTTGTTGATTGGCTGCTTTGCAGCCTTTCAAAAAGCGCCAAGAAAGCGCAGAACACCGAACCCGAACACAGACTATTACGAAATGTTCGGTTCGGGTCCGTGTCACGACACCCCAGTCGGTACATCCTATGATGGGACAGGGTTTAATATTTTGCATGACAGTTTTTGATACTTAATGAGAGTATACATAGTATGTAGTCATGATAGCACTAGAACGTAATACAATATAAACATGTCTTAGAGTATATAAACTATAAAGACACCCGTAGGTTTGATGTTAGCAACACATGCAGAGTCGCAGCCGGTGGATCCCAATTTGTATCCACAGGTACAGCTATAACGTATAGCATATTGCTATAGGAATGTGTCTTATTAATGACAAAAGTGGAGAAAGTAGTTATAAGGCATAACCGGGACTATATGAAAAGGCTATGTGAAAAACACAGGAGGTAGGAGTGTATAGAAGGAGAGGGGATGGGGAAATAGAATCGAGACATGGAAGAATAGAGGAAGAAAGAAAGCAAAAATAAAAAAGAGAGATAAGGGCGAGAGGATGACATATAAGCAGTGGGGTTTTTGCTTTCAAAGAAGGGAGGGGGGAGAGATCAGAGGTACATAAGTAAGTAACTTCACATTTTTGAAGTATGTGGCATTTCGAGCTAGTGTTCATAGTCGATTTTTCCCTTCTGGATCCGGACCTTGATCTCATCTTCTGTTCGATCTTGGAGGCTTGTTCTTTGTGGACACCGACCAAGATTTTAGACGTGGTAATGGAGGTAGCAGACTAACAGAGCTGTAAAAAGGCAGCCAGGAATCCATTGGTATGGGGTCAGTTCCTAGATGATTCCAGGCTTCTGGCAAGTCTGATGGGGTTCGGATCGTGCAGCGTCTGACATCTTTGCTGAAATTGAGACCGGAAGGGAAAAGCCAGCGGTATAGTATTCTTTGGTCTCTTAAATAGTCCGTTAAGGGCTTTAAAATTATTCTTTTATTCAGTGTGGATGGAGCAATATTATTTGTACCTTCATAGCGTAGCTCCTTTCTCTCCCTCATCGCTTGGAGTAGGGCCGCAGTGCTTCTAAAGCTGAGTAAGCCGCATATGACATCACGCGGCGGCTCGCCTTTCTTTGGAACCGGGCGCAGGGATCTATGGATCCTTTCAATGTTAATATCTTGTGCTTGTAATTCAGCCGCTTCTACGGTTTCTGGTAGACCTTTTAGCCTGCTGTTTTTTCTTCTGCTCCGGTTCTCCTGGTCTTCTATCAGCAATAAAACGTTGTTAAGTGAGTTCGTTTGAACTTCCAGAAGATCGGAGACTGCAGATGCTCGATCAGTCAGTAGGTTCTGGTTCCCTTCCAGGGATTCAACTCTGTGGCAAAGGGACCTCACATCTTCCCTCATATCTTTCACCTCTTGTAATAAAGGCGCTAGTGCTTGAGCAAGAGAGTCTTTATGAAAGGATCCCGTGAGGATAGCGTTCTTATCATCAGGTTGCATATCGTCAACCTCCTCTGTCCCTCCCTCGGCTCCTGCATATTCCTCTCCGTCCTCTTCCTCCGAGTCTGGTATCGAGGGCTGCGGCGCCATTTTGTTCAAGCGCGCTAGTGGGAGCGCTAGCTTTTTTCTTATGAAAGGATCCATCTCCGTCTGCCCCTTTTCTTGTTTAGGGGTTGCCTGATGTTCTCTAGGCTTGTCTCTCCCAATCTTGACCATTTTCGTCCAGGTATGGGTTTCTTTTTACAAGAAAGCACGGGTCTGGGCAGCAGGAGCTCTGTCTCAGACCTCCATCACGCTCAGCGGTCAGGCTCCGCCCCCCGTCAGTGTGCAATTTAAGCTAGAAATACACCCATCATTTTCTGGGGTTTGAAAAACACAATTTTTTGACAAAAAACACTATTTTCAGGACTTGCAGCATCAGCACGTGTGAAAATACAGGCTTATATACTGCTGACAAATTCAGTTGTTAAACAAACACTCGTTTGGGCACAAAAAATTTAGTTGGCAGCCTTTGATGCAGATGTCATTGTGAGATACACCCTCAATACATTTGGGTTACATTCAGAGATTTTAAATACCGCCATTTGGTGCACCAATATTGAATTAAGGCCTACACTGGTTAAGGCCCTGTGAGATACACCTTCTACATACAGGGGTTTGAATGAGGGATTTGAAATACAGCCATTTGAAATACAGCCATTTTGGGCAAAGAAATATTTACTTAAGGCCTACAGTGAATCAGGCCCTGTGAGATACCCCCTCTACATACAGGGGTTTGAATCAGGCATTTGAAATACAGCCATTTGAAATACAGCCATTTGAAATACAGCCATTTTGTGCAAAGATATATTTACTTCAGCCCTACACTGGTTCAGAGAGTGTGAGATACCCCCCTACATACAGGGGTTTGAATCAGGCATTTGAAATACAGCCATTTTGTGCAAAGATATATTTACTTCAGGCCTACAGTGGTTCAGGCCCTGTGAGATACCCCCCTACATACAGGGGTTTGATTCAGGCATTTGAAATACAGCCATTTGAAATACAGTCATTTTGTGCAAAGAAATCTTTAATTCAGGCCTACACTGATTCAGGGCGTGTGAGATTTCCCCTATACATACAGGGGTTTGATTCAGCCATTTGAAATACAGCCATTTTGTGCAAAAAAATCTTTATTCAGGCCTACACTGATTCAGGGCGTGTGAGATCCCCCCCTATACATGCAGGGGTTTGATTCAGCCATTTGAAGTACAGCCATTTGAAATACAGCCATTTTGTGCAAAGAAATCTTTAATTGAGGCCTAGTCTGGTTCAGGCCGTGTGAGATACATCATTTACATACTGTCATTCTTTTCTACTATTAATTAAACACCCATTTAGGGCAAGATCCTAAATTCAAAAAATATGAGGAGAGCGTCAAATAAGGGACACGGCCCAGGTCGTGGTGCTGGTGGAGCTCCTATTGCAGGGAGAGGACGTGGTCGATCTGTGCCAGCTACACGCACAAGTGAAACCCCTTCCTCAGGTGCGAGTAGGGGACAAAACCTGCAGCGGTATTTGGTCGGTCCTAATGCTGCTCTACGAATAGTGAGTCCTGAACAAGCACAGGCAATAGTAGATGGGGTTGCTGACAGTGGATCCAGTTCCTTCACATTGTCTCCCACCCAGTCTCCTGCTGAAAGACCACAGTTGGCACCTGCAGCCGATGTCGATCAGTCTATCACCTCACCCCCTTGCAAATCAGCCAAGCAGTCTGAGCCCCAAGTCATGCAGCAGTCTCTTTCTTCTGCTTTTTGATGACTCTGTTAGCAGGGTTTCCCAGGGCCATCCACCTAGGCCTGCCCCAGAAGTGGAAGAGATTGAGTGCACCGATGCCCAACCACTTATCTTTCAAGATGAGTACATGGGAGGACCATCGCAGCACGTCTCGGATGATGACGAAACACAGGTGCCAACTGCTGGGGCTTTCGAAAGTGTGCAGACCGACAAGGAAGTCAGGAGTGAAGACTGGGTGGAAGAGGATGTGGAGGACGATGAGGTCCTCGACCCCACATGGAATCAAGGTCATGCGAGTGACCGATGTAGTTCGGAGGAAGAGGAGGTGGTCGCACAGAGCCACCAGCACAGCAGAAGAGGGAGCAGGGTGCAAAAGCGGAGCGGCCGTCCTCTAGACCGTACGTCTCCTACTGCCCACCGCAGCAAGGGACCGAGCACACCAAAGCCAGCTCCAAGGAGTTCCCTGTCGTGGCAGTTCTTCAGACAATGTGCTGACGACAAGACACGAGTGGTTTGCACGCTGTGCAATCAGTGCCTGAAGCGAGGCATAAACGTTTTCAACCTGAGCACAACCTGCATGACCAGGCATTTAAGTGCGAAGCACGAGCTGCAGTGGAGTAGACACCTCAAAAACCAAGAAAGGTCTCTGGCTCCTCCTGCTTCCTCTTCTGCTGCAGTCGCGGCCTCTTCATCCACCTCTGGAGTGACAGTGCCACCTGGCACCCCACAAACAGAGGATCTGCCAGCAACACCAACACCTAGGTCACCAAGCATCTCCACAATGTCCCACGGAAGCGTTCAGCTCTCCATATCCCAAACGGTGGAGATGAAGAGGAAGTACCCCCCTACCCACTCGCGATCCCTAGCCCTGAATGCCAGCATTTCTAAATTACTTGCCTTTGAAATGCTGTCATTCCGTCTGGCGGAGACTTATAGTTTTAAAGGCCTTATGGGGGTGGCTGTCCCACAGTACGTCGTGCCCAGCCGCCACTACTTTTCAAGGCGAGCCATCCCTTCCCTTCACAACCAAGTAGGGGACAAAATCAGGTGTGCACTGCGGAACATCATCTGTGGCAAGGTGCACCTGACTACGGATATGTGGACCAGTAAGCACGGTCATGGACGTTATATCTCCATAACAGCACAGTGGATAAATGCAGTGGTGGCTGGGCCTGAGACGGATAGCAGTTTGGTGCATGTCCTTCCACCACCGAGGATTGCAGGGCGCTTCAGTTTGCCTCCTGTTGCTTCCTCCTCCTACTCTGCTTCCTCATCCGGTCAGCATAACACCTTCACCAACAACTTCAGCACAGCCAGGGGTAAACGACAGCAGGCAGTTTTAAAACTTATCTGTTTGGGGGACAAACCTCACACAGCGCAGGAGCTGTGGACGGGCCTTGAACAACAGACCGATGAGTAGTTTGCGCCAGTAAGCCTCAAGCCGGCCTGGTGGTGTGCGATAATGGGCGAAATCTCGTAGCAGCTCTGGGACTAGCCGGTTTGACGCACATCCCTTGCCTGGCGCATGTGCTGAATTTGGTGCTTCAGAGATTTCTTAAAACTTACCCCGACATGTCAGAGCTGCTGCATAAAGTGCGGGCCGTCTGTGCGCGCTTTCGGCGTTCTCACCCTGCTGCTGCTCCCCTGTCAGCACTGCAGTGTAACTTCGGCCTTCCCGAGTCGCTCGGCGGAACAGCACCACTTCACCACCAATGACTGGGCCTCCATGCGAGACCTGTGTTCCTTGTTGCGCTGTTTCGAGTACTCCACCAACATGGCCAGTGCCGATAACACCGTTCTCATCGTTACTATCCCACTTCTATGCCTCCTTTAAAAAACGCTCCTGGCGATGATGGAAGAGGATGTGGCACAGGAGGAGGAAGAGGGATCATTTTGTAGGGTTTCCGGACAGTCATTCCCAAGTGGCTCCGAGGGTGGGTTCCTGCACCCACAAACCCAAGGTACACAATTGTCCAGCCAGGGCACAGTTCTGGAGGATGAGGAGGTGGAGGATGAGGAGGAGGAGATGCAGGAGGAGGAACCATGTTCACAGCAGGGTGGCACCCAGACCAGCTCATGGCCATCACTGGTGCATGGATGGGGGGATACAAAGGACACAGACGATACACCTCCCACAGAGGACAGCTTTTCGTTGCCTCTGGGCAGCCTGGCACACATGAGCGATTACATGCTGCAGTGTCTCTGCAATGACCGCCGAGTTGCCCACATTCTAACTTGTGCTGATTACTGGGTGGCCACGCTGCTGGATCCCCGTTACAAGGACAACGTACCATCATTAATTCCGTCACTGGAGCGCGATTGTAAGATGTGCGAGTACAAGCACACGCTAGTAGACGCGCTGCTGGTGGAATTCCCACCTGACAGCGGGGCACAGTAGAAGCACAAGGCGAAGGCAGAGGACGAGGAAGAGGTCACCAACGCAGCTGGGGCACCGCCAGCACCTCAGAAGGCAGGGTTAGCATGGCCGAAATGTGGAAAAGCTTTGTCAGCACGCCACAACAACCAGCACCACCAGCTGATATGGAATGTCTTAGCAGGAGGCAGCATTTCACCAACATGGTGGAGCAGTATGTGTGCACATGCCTACATGTACTGAATGACGGGTCTGCCCCCTTCAACTTCTGGGTCTCCAAATTGGGCACATGGCCTGAGCTTGCCCTTTAAGCCTTGGAGGTGCTGGCCTGCCCTGCAGCCAGTGTATTATTCGAACGTGTGTTTAGAACAGCAGGGGGCATCATCACAGACAAGCGCAGCCGCCTGTCCACAGCCAATGTGGACAAGCTCAGGTTCATTAAAATGAACCAGGCATGGATCCCTCAGGACTTGTCTGTATCTTGTGCAGAATAGACATGTATACCGGCACTAAGCAGCCATTGTTATACTGCAGCACAATTGCTCATGTTTGTATTTTGGATATTTCACACTCTTTTGGCCCCTACTACCTGTTTTTTGTGGGAAATCCGCCATTCTCTTTAAGTGTATCATTAGTGGGATCTGTTTCCTATTTCCCCCTTTTTCTGGTGACCCAAAAACCTGCGTCTCTCGACATCTGGCCTTTTAGCTAAGTATCATCTTGTTAATATACCCACCTCCTGATGAGCCTGACGAGTCCACGTCGGGGTTCGTGTTTTAGTCTAGAGAGTGCTGGTGGCGTCGATTTTTCTGGACCACCATCCACTCTCTATGTATCTTTTGTGAATATCATTTCCCTGATTAGGGTTTTCGTAGGGACTGGATAGCATTAGGTTCGGGGACAGGGAGCCTCCACCATCAGGGGGTCACCCTGGGCTAAGTAGTCTATAGGGCATTTAGGGTAAGTGTGTCTGCCCTGCCTCCCACTAGACGTTTGTCCGTTTTCCTGAACATGTGTTGTGTATCCCGTCACCAATGAATGTTTTTTCTTTTGGGGGCCACTGCTCCCCTTTCAAAGAAATTTTTGTATAAATTGTAGTACACTATGTTGGTATATACATACCTATACCCGCTTTATCATAATTAAAGGTATTTTTAAAAGTCACTATTTCTATTCTAATTTACTCTAAAAACTATTGTGACAAGATATCCGGAAAAATCTTGGTAATAATTGTCTTTTGGAGTGTGCCTTAATTTTACAAAATTAAATTAAAACTAAAAACCTGTGTTGGCTATCTCGTCCTCCTCCACCGCCGCTTCCACCTACTCTGCTGCGTCAACCGCCTCCTCAAACTCCTACTCCACCTCATAAATCCATATTTTTTTTTTGTACAGTACATGTTTTATTTTATATCATTTCACTACTTCGTCATTTACCTTTTAGGGTGATATTAACAAATTTTTGGGTGTATAGTACCACTGCTATACCTAGTAGACAGGTTAAACAAAAAAAAAAAAATCGTAATTTACATTTTAGGGTGAAATTCACCAATTTTGGTGTGTATAGTACCACTGCTATACCTAGTGGACCGGTAAAAAAAAAATTCTAAAAAAAAATATTAATAAAAACTAAAAATTGTCAGTTACATTTTTTGGTGAAATTCACCAATTTTTGGGTGTAATATATACTCCACCACCTAGTTGACAGCTTAATAAATTTCAATAATTTTTCTGTTACATTCTTGGGTTGACATTATACAATTTTAGACGTGAATAAACACCTGCTATGCATAGGTGACAGGGAATAAAATGTTATAAATTATTCAGTAATTAATGCGCACCACATCCTTACATTCAATGCTTTAAACTTTGAAAAGTTGTCACACTTTTATGCTTTAATAATTTCTTCCATATTTCAATTCTAATTTTAAATTTGAAAAAGTGGATCCTCCCTTAAATTTGGTCTCTTTTTCTCACGCTCCCTCTCCAGCCTGAAACCATGATTCCCCGCCACCCATAATCACAATGGTAGCCGCATAAAATAACATCGAAAGTTGATAGAGCAGATATCAAATAGGATCATGAACATCACGGGGACGTGCGACATGGTGGGGCAGTAAGTGTGCACACGCCTACACGAACTGACTGACAGGGGTCAGCCCCTGCAACTTCTGGGTCTCCAAATTGGGCATATGGCCTGAGCTTGCCCTTTACCCCTTGGAGGTGCTGGCCTGCACTGCAGCCAGTGTATTGTCTGAACGTGTGTTTAGCATGACTGGAGGGGGTTATCACAGGTTATATTTCCCAATGTTTTGGGGTGTACCCTAATTTTAAAAATAAAATTTAAAACAAAAAACCAGTGTTGGCTACCTCCTCCTCCACCGCCGCTTCCACCGACACCGCCACATCCACCGCCTCCTCAACCTCCTACTCCATATGGACCTCGTCCTCCTAGATCAAGATTATTATTTTTTATTTTTACGTATTTTATGTTATTTAAAGTCATTTCCCTATCCACATTTGTTTGCAGAGCAATTGCCATGCTCTTAACCACATTTTGACGCCATTTGCAGCACTCTAGCCCTTTCCATGACATTTTTACAGCCATTTTAGTGCTCAAAAGTTCGGGTCCCCATTGACTTCAATGGGGTTCGGGGTCAAGTTCGGGTCCCGAACTTGAACTTTTTTCCGAAGTTCGGCCAAACCCGTCGAACCCGAACATCCAGGTGTCGCTCAACTCTACTTCTAAACTTCTAAGCCTTCTAACGTCCCAAAAAAAGACAATTATCATTTACAAAATGATCCAAACATGAAGTAGACATATGGGAAATGTAAAGCAATAACTATTTTAGGAGGTATCACTATCTGTTTTAAAAGCAGAGAAATTAAAATTTTAAAAATAAAAATGACATGTCAGATTTTCAAAAAAATGGCCTGGTTCTTAACCTCTTAAGGACACATGACGTACCGGTATGTCATGATGTCCTGGTACTTAAGGACACATGACGTACCGGTACGTCATGAATGGTTCCGATCACTGCCGCTCGGCCGGCGGTGATCGGAACCCGGTGCCTGCTCAAATCATCGAGCAGGCACCTGGGGCAAATGCGTCGGGGGGTCCTGTGACCCCCCCATGTCGGCGATCGCAGAAAACCGCAGGTCAATTCAGACCTGCGGTTTTCTGCGTTTCCGGGATATTCGGGTCTCTGAAGACCCGATAACCCGGAACAGGATGGTGATGGTGGTGTGATTTCACTCCACCAATCACCATCCAGCGATCCTGAGTGGTGATGGTGACATCACCACTCAGGATCGCTTTCTGATTGGTCTGTGGGCGGTCCGGCGGCAAATTCAAAAGAGGCAGGCGCTCCTCTCCTCCTCCTTTTGTGTTCCGGAGCCGGAGGAGAGAGGAGCTGCCTGCACGTGTGTCTGCCAGCACCCCCAGGACCTGATCTGTGCCCCCAGGACCCGATCTGTGCCCCCAGGACCCGATCTGTGCCCCAGCACCCCCCATCAGGTACATAGGGACAGCACAGGGAAAGTTTGGTTTAGGCAGGGAAAAAAAAGGGAAAGTTAGTTTGTGAACTTTTATTGCATCACCCTAAGTTAGGGTGTCTGGGGTCCACAGCACAGCTGTGTGACCCTAGACCCCCCAGGGGTGCTGCCACTTCCCCCTGCCCCCCCCCCCCCCCACCTTTTTTGGGGTGCATTTTTTCTTTTTTTTTTTTTTTTTTGGTGTACGCTGACTGTGGCCGGCACTTAGTGTCCGGCCGCTGTTAGCGCATCGCACACCTCACCGCTGATCAACTTCGGACGGTTGATCAGCGGTTTTGAATTTCTTTTTTCACATTTTTTGCCCTTTTTTTAGTTAGTTGTTTTTTGTTTTTTTCTGTTAGTTTTAGGGTTAAGTCCGCGAACACCCGTGCCCCCACACACACGCACACAAAATAAAGAGTTACACACACGCACATATACACGCAGACACACACTCCCCTATGGCCCGCCGGACGTTCTCGGCCGAGGGGGCATACGCCCAGCTTGCCTCTGACTCCGAGAGTCCCAGTGAGGATGAGGATGACCCCACATTCCTGTTGTCATCCGCGTCCTCCTCATCATCTAGCGATGATGATGAGCCCCCAAGGCGGCGATGATGATGAGCCCCCAAGGCGGCGATGATGATGAGCCCCCAGGCGGAGCAAGGGGACCGCCATGTTAGGGACCCTGTGGCCCAGCCTGGTACGAGCAGCTCTGGGGCTCGTACTGGTTTCCCGGCCCACCAGTTAAATCCACCGGAGCCCCCTGCCGGTGAACTTGTCTGGTGTAGCCCAGAGCGATACGAGCCTGTGATTCCTGATTTTGTAGGCCAATCAGGAATCCAGATTTCCACAGTGGGCTACACTGAATATGACTTTTTTTGTCATTTTTTCAGTGACCCACTGGTAAATCTGATGGTGGAGCAGACGAATCTGTACGCCCAACAGTTCGTCGCTCAACACCCGGGCTCCTTTTTGGCCAGGCCCGGTGGCTGGACGCCGGTCAGTGCAGCCGAAATGAGGACATTTTGGGGCCTCGTGCTGCATATGGGCCTGGTCAAGAAACCCAGTGTCAGGCTGTACTGGAGTGGGGACATCCTATACCAGACCCCACTTTACAGTACAGCCATGACACGCTCCCGGTTTGGGGCCATCCGGAAATGTCTGCATTATTCCGATAATGCAGCATGTCCACCCCGAGGTGATCCTGCCCATGACCGTCTGTATAAGATACGGCCGGTCATCGATCACTTTGGGGCCAAATTCATGGAGGCCTATGTACCTGGAAGGGAGGTCGCAGTTGATGAGTCTCTCATTGCGTTCAAGGGGAGACTCATTTTCCGCCAGTATGTGCCCTCCAAGCGAGGAAGGTATGGCGTAAAGCTATACAAAATTTGTGAGAGTACCTCAGGGTACACTTACAAATTTCGTATATACGAGGGGCGAGATTCCCGGATTCAACCACCAGAATGTCCCCCCACTCTGGGTGTTACCGGGAAACTTGTGTGGGACCTTATGTACCCACTGCTGGATAAGGGTTACCACCTGTACGTGGATAACTTTTATACCAGTATCCCCTTGTTCCAGTCCCTTGCCGCCAGATCCATGTTCGCTTGTGGGACCGTGCGGAAAAATCAACGCGGCCTCCCTGCCCTCCCCCTCCAGGTACCTATCCCCAGGGGTGAGACCCGTGCCCTTACCACTGGAAACCTGTTGCTGGTCAGGTATAAGGACAAGAGGGATGTCCTTATGCTGTCCACAATTCATGGTAACGGCATCACCCCTGTCCCTGTGCGAGGTACCGCGGCAACGGTCCTCAAGCCCGATTGTATCGTCGCCTACAATCGGTATATGGGAGGAGTTGATCTCTCGGATCAAGTCCTCAAGCCATATAACGCCATGCGCAAAACCCGGACATGGTACAAAAAAGTTGCGGTCTACTTGGTGCAGGTTGCCATGTACAACTCTTTTGTACTATCCCGAAGCGCTGGCAGCACAGGGACATTCCTGCAGTTCTATGAGGCAGTCCTCATGGCCCTGATCTTTTCGGACCGGGAAAGAGCAGGCCGGAGTACCTCGGGAACTGTAGGTGCCCGGATCGTCCCTGGCCAACACTTTCCAGGTGTGGTCCCCCATACTGGAAAGAAGGGACGAACCCAAAAAAGGTGCAGAGTGTGTCACAGGAGGGGGATACGGAAGGACACCACTACTCAATGTGACACGTGCCCCGATCATCTGGGCCTCTGCATTATTGGTTGCTTCAGGGAGTATCACACTTCCATGGAGTACTAAATTTATATCCCAATTTAGCACTGACATCGGAAAAAAAACTGGTTCTCAGACTTGAGACACCCAAAAAACGAAAATAATTTATTAAAAGTAGTCATATTAGGTATTGCCGCGTCGGTAATAATCTCCTCTATAAAAATACCCCATGACCTAACCCCCCAGATTAACACGGTCAAGAAAAAAAAAAAAAAAAGGTGCAAAAAAGATTTTTTTTTGTCACCTTACATAACAAAAAGTTTAATAGCAAGCGATCATAAAGTCATATAGCCCCCAAAATAGTGCCAATAAAACCGTCCGCTCGTCCCGCAAAAAATGAGCCCCCACATAAGATAATCAGATAAAAAAAAAAAAAAATGACACCTAGACTTTAGAGATACAAAATTTTTTTTTTGTATCAATAAGGATAATATAGTCTAAAACCTAAATAAATGTAAAAAAAGTAGACTTATTAGGTATCGCCGCGTTCGTAAGAATCTCCTCGATAAAAATACCCCATGATCCAACCCCCCAGATTAACACGGTCAAAATAAAAAAAAAAAAGTGCAAAAAAAGATTATTTTTTGTCACCAAACATAACAAAAAATTTAATAGCAAGCGATAAAAAAGTCATATAGCCCCCAAAATAGTGCCAAAAAAACCGTCCGCTCGTCCCGAAAAAAAATGAGCCCCCACATAAGATAATCGGATAAAAAATAAATAAAAAAATGACACCTAGACTTTAGAGATCCAAAAATTTTCTTTTTGTATCAAAAAGGATAATATAGTCAAAAACCTAAATAATTGTAAAAAAAAAGTAGACTTATTAGGTATCGCCGCGTCCGTAAGAATCTCCTCTATAAAAATATCCCATGAACTAACCCCCCAGATTAACACGGTTAAAAAAAATAAAAAAAACGGTGCCAAAAACGCAATTTTTGGCACTTTTCCATTTCAATCCGTTTTTTCCGGTAACAAAACGAGGGTTAACAACCAAACAAAAGTTAAAATTTATTACCCTGATACTGCAGTTTACAGAAATGCCACATTTGTGGTCGTAAACTGCTGTATCAGTAAAAGGGAGGCCGCAAAAGGAAAGGACCGACATGGTTTCTGGAAGGCCGATTTTGATGGCCTTTTTTATTGACACCATGTCCCTTTTGAAGCCCCCCTGATGCCCCCCTAGAGTAAAAACTCCCTAAAAGTGACCCCATCTAAGAAACTACACCCATCAAGGTATTCAAAACTGATTATACAAACTTTATTAACTTTTTAGGTGTTTCTCAACAGTTAATGGCAAATGGAGATGAAATTTCAGAATTTCAATTTTTGGTAACCTTGCCTCACAAAAATGTAATATAGAGCAACCAAAAATCATATGTACCCTAAAAATAGTCCCCCAAAAAATGCCACCTTATCCCCTAGTTTCCAAAATGGGGTCAGTTTTAGGGAGTTTCGACTCCAGGGGTGCATCAGGGGGGTTGAAACAGGACACGGTGTAAATAAACCGGTCCATAAAAATCAGCCCTCCAAAAACCAAACGGCGCACCTTTCACTCTACGCCCCGCTGTGTGGCCGTACAGTAGTTTACGGCCACATATTGGGTGTTTCTGTAAACGGCAGAGTCAGGGCAATAAAGATACAGTCTTGTTTGGCTGTTAACCCTTGCTTTGTTAGTGGAAAAAATGGGTTAAAATGGAAAATTTGGCAAAAAATGAAATTTTCAAATTTCATCCCCATTTGCCAATAACTCTTGTGCAACACCTAAAGGGTTAACGACGTATGTAAAATCAGTTTTGAATACCTTGAGGGGTGTACTTTCTTAGATGGGGTCACTTTTAGGGAGTTTCTACTCCAGGGGGGCATCAGGGGGTTGAAACAGGACACGGTGTAAATAAACCGGTCCATAAAAATCAGCCCTCCAAAAACCAAACGGCGCACCTTTCACTCTACGCCCCGCTGTGTGGCCGTACAGTAGTTTACGGCCACATATTGGGTGTTTCTGTAAACGGCAGAGTCAGGGCAATAAAGATACAGTCTTGTTTGGCTGTTAACCCTTGCTTTGTTAGTGGAAAAAAATGGGTTAAAATGGAAAATTAGACAAAAAAATGAAATTCTCAAATTTCATCCCCATTTGCCAATAACTCTTGTGCAACACCTAAAAGGGTTAACGACGTATGTAAAATCAGTTTTGAATACCTTGAGGGGTGTAGTTTCTTATATGGGGTCACTTTTAGGGAGTTTCTACTCTAGGGGTGCATCAGGGGGCTTCAAATGGGACATGGTGTAAATAAACCAGTCCATAAAAATCAGCCCTCCAAAAACCAAACAGTGCACCTTTCCCTCTACGCCCCGCTGTGTGGCCGTACAGTAGTTTACGGCCACATATTGGGTGTTTCTGTAAACGGCAGAGTCAGGGCAATAAAGATACAGTCTTGTTTGGCTGTTAACCCTTGCTTTGTTAGTGGAAAAAATGGGTTAAAATGGAAAATTAGCCAAAAAAATGAAATTCTCAAATTTCATCCCCATTTGCCAATAACTCTTGTGCAACACCTAAAGGGTTAACGACGTATGTAAAATCAGTTTTGAATACCTTGAGGGGTGTAGTTTCTTAGATGGGGTCACTTTTAGGGAGTTTCTACTCTAGGGGTGCATCAGGGGGCTTCAAATGGGACATGGTGTAAATAAACCAGTCCATAAAAATCAGCCCTCCAAAAACCAAACGGCGCACCTTTCACTCTACGCCCCGCTGTGTGGCCGTACAGTAGTTTACGGCCACATATTGGGTGTTTCTGTAAACGGCAGAGTCAGGGCAATAAAGATACAGTCTTGTTTGGCTGTTAGCCCTTGCTTTGTTAGTGGAAAAAATGGGTTAAAATGGAAAATTAGACAAAAAAATGAAATTCACAAATTTCATCCCCATTTGCCAATAACTCTTGTGCAACACCTAAAGGGTTAACGACGTATGTAAAATCAGTTTTGAATACCTTGAGGAGTGTAGTTTCTTAGATGGGGTCATTTTTGGGTGGTTTCTATTACGTAAGCCTCGCAAAGTGACTTCAGACCTGAACTGGTCCCTAAAAATTTAGTTTTTGTAAATTTCTGAAAAATTTCAAGATTTGCTTCTAAACTTATAAGCCTTATAACATCCCCAAAAAATAAAATATCATTCCCAAAACAATTCAAACATGAAGTAGACATATGGGGAATGTAAAGTCATCACAATTTTTGGGGGTATTACTATGTATTACAGAAGTAGAGAAACTGAAACTTTGAAATTTGCTAAATTTTTCCAATTTTTTGTTAAATTAGGTATTTTTTGGTGCAAAAAAAAATTATTTTTTGACTTCATTTTACCAGTGTCATGAAGTACAATATGTGACGAAAAAACAATCTCAGAACGGCCTGGATAAGTCAAAGCGTTTTAAAGTTATCAGCACTTAAGGGACTCTGGTCAGATTTGCAAAAAATGGCCTGGTCCTAAGGTGTAAAAAGGCTGTGTCCTTAAGGGGTTAAGGTGAAAAAAGGCAGGGTCCTGAATGGGTTAAATAAATAAACTAAAAATTTAAAACAAATACAATGAATTGCCTTTTCCCATATCTGCTTATTTGACTAAAAATTGAAAATATAAACTACACATAATTGGTATTGCCGCGTCCGTAACAACCTGTTCCATAAAAGGATCATGGTAATAATCCTGTGTGGTGAACGCTGTAAAAAAGAAAAAATAATAATACAGAATTGCTGTTTTTGTCACCTCACCTCCCAAAAACATAAAAGGAGATACAAAAGTCATATGTAATCCAAAATGATACCAATAAAAACTACAGCTCATACCGCAAAAAACAAATTCTCACACAGTTAGATTGGTGGAAAAAAATTGTTATAGATGATGGTATATGGTGATGCAAAATATAATTTATTTTTAATGCAAAAGGGATTTTATGCTTACAAAGTGGTAAAATCATATACATTTGGTATCAAGCCACAGAATAAAATTATCTGCTACATTTCCATGGCAACTGCACAATTTTTGCCACATTTCATGAGTCTTCCCAGTGGTCTATGTTTAAAACCAAAAAGTGAGATTAGACCTGCATTATGGCACATTTACTATGAAAAAAAAAGTCAAAACCCATGCCAGGCAACTCCCTGGTCTACTTTTGCACTTAAAGGTATAAACCACATTACACTCACGTCACATATTATTAAGGTGTACCAGTTCATAAATTTGGTGCAGGCACATAAGTCAAAGGCAGACTCCACTTAGTCACCCGTGACTAATGTCTGCGACTGGTGGTAATGCTGATCACAGACATTTAAGGCCCCTTGCAGAGAAGTGAGTATTCCATTTCAATGGGTCTGTGTACATGAGCGTTGTTTTTCATGCATAACTTGTGCGTTTTGTGTAAATCGTAGCATGTTCTATATTCTGCGTTTTTAAGTGAAGTGAATGGGACTGCGTGAAAATCGCAACGACAAGCAAGTGCATTTTTCATGAATGGTTGCTGAGATGTTGTTTGTATACCTTCAGTTTTTTATCACATGCATGCAAAACGCATTAAATGATATTGCACGCGCGTGATAAAAACTGAATGCAATGGCATACAAAACTGAATGAACTTGCTTGCGAAATCGCGCATTTTTCTCTGAATGCATCTGCAATGCATCCGGACCTAATCCGCTCACGCTCATTTGCAAGGGGCTGTGGGGATTTGCTCTGGTAGACAGGCTTGCGGACGCAGTATAGAGGCAACCACAACGTCTTTAACTTAAACAGTTCAGTGTTTTATTCACACATAAGGAAAGTGACAACAAAAAGTCAGTTTCAAGGAAAAAACTGTCACCTTGAGTCTGGTGTATGTTCACACTAGGCAGCAACACATAAGTCCTTGAGTGAAAAAGAAGTACCCGTGCTTTCATCCAAACAAGATAGCAGGCCTAAATCGTGGCCTAAACTCTCAGGCCCCAACAGAGAGACTGGCAAAGCTCCACTGTCAGATGGAGTATAATCCACACCCAGCCGAGACTGCTGGCTGAGTTTTATATCCCTAACCAAAACCTGGCCTGGAACGTGGGGAACAGTCACCCACCTTGAACTTTGGCTGCTCCTGGTAAGAGCTGGCCCAGATCGGCTTTACAGCCACACTAAATAACCAATAGTGTCAGTCAGCACTAGCTGCCGCTGACACTTAAAATTACCGGCTCTTATCTCACCAAGGCCAGGAACCTTGGTGACACATATCTTCCGTCAATGACGGCTCCTTGCGCTTTCCTACAGGGCCTAGCAATTCAGATGTCAATCCGGACATCTAAATGCTGAAAACCGGGAAGCGCGCGCTTCCGGGTGTGCTCCAGCTCCCCCCCTGGCAGGGATCTGGGGAGCCGGAGTGTGGCAGGAGGCTGCTTCCCTGCCTGTGGGCGCTTCCCTGCCTGTGGGCTTCATAGAAACACAGTAAAATTCTCATAGACTCCAATGGTATCCAAAAATGCCCATACTATTAAAATATAAAAAATGTAATTCCATACGGAATATGGTAAACAAAAAAATAAGTCAAAATGGAAAATTTCTTGTTTTTTGATAAATTCTAATGCCATAAATTTTTTTAATAGAAAGTGATCAAAAGGTTGTGCATGCCCCCAAATGGTATCAGTTAAAAGTACAAATCGTCTCACAAAAAGTGAGTGTTCACATAGCTCTGCATACATAAATGCCGAAAAGTTATAGGGGTCATAATATAGAGATTAAAAGAAAAAAAATATTGGAATTGGCCCCGACCTGTCACTACTCAGCAAGTAAAGTCGTACCTGGGTCTAGTGGGGTACTATATGAGGTTTGTCCCCCACTTTACTACAGTCATCGCACCATTGACAGGCCTTTTGAAGGGACGCAAGTCAGTGACGGTCCAGTGGAATGAGAAGGCTTTCTCTGCTCTGAAGTCGGCCCTGTGTGGGTCCCCGGTGTTGGTTACACCCGACTTCAAGAGGGAGCTTGTGGTACAGACAAATACCTCTGAAGTAGGCCTCGGAGCTGTACTTTCTCATGACATCAATGGGGAGGAACATCCCGTTGTTTTCCTGAGCCGCAAACTTATCCCAGCCGAGACTAGGTACAGTATAGTGGAGAGAGAGTTACTGGACATCAAGTGGGCACTCAAGTTTCTCCGCTATTACCTGTTGGGTAGAAACGTCCGTCTGGTAACTGACCACTCCCCTCTCAAGTGGATGAGCCAAGCCAAAGAGAGGAATGCTCGTGTCACCAGGTGTTTTTTGTCTCTACAGAACTTTAAGTTTTCCGTGGAACATTGGGCAGGCAGGTTACAGGGAAATGCAGATGCCCTGTCCGGAGTACACTGTCTGGTGGGTGTTCGCACCCTCAGGGTTGAACAAAGGGGGGCGGTATGTAGGAAAGCACAAGGGGCCGTCATTGACGGAAGATATGTCTCACCGAGGTTCCTGGCCTAGGTGAGGTAAGAGCCGGTAGTTTTAAGTGTCAGCGGCTGTAAAGCCGATCCAGGATGGCTCTTACTGGGAGCAGCCAAAGTGCTGGGTGGGTGGCTGTTCCCCACGCTCAAGGCCGGGTTTTGGCTGGGATATAAAAACCCAGCCAGCAGTCTCAGCTGTGTGGATTATCCTCCATTGGATCTGTGGAGTCTCTGTGGTTTAACCCCTTAGGGACGCATGACGTACCGGTACGGCATATTTCCCGAGTCCTTAAGGACCCATGACGTACCGGTACGTCATGGCTTTAAAATGCAATTGCGGCGCTGCGGGGGTCAATCGGAACGGGATGCCCACTGATATCATTCAGCGGGCATCCTGTCACAATGCCGGGGGGGTCATGTGACCCCCCCGTATCGGCGATCGCCTCTAACCGCAGGTCAATTCAGACCTGCAGTTTGCATCGCTTTCTGCAGTTTCTGATCCCCGCGGTCCCTGACCGCGGGGATCAGAAACTTTAAAATGCCCAAAATATTGATTTTTCACCCCCCCTGCACCTCTGAATGATTTTTTTGCCAGCGGGTGGTGCGCAGGGGGGGGGGGGGTTGCAGGCGGTGCGGGCTGTGCGGGCGCTGTGCGGGAGGCGGGCGGTGCGACAGGTGGGATCGCGATCCCCCGCCCGCCTCCTCTTGAATATTCATTGGTGTCCAGTGGGTATACCAGAGTGTCAGCACATTGCTGACACGCTGGTATAAACGGCTGACATCTGTGCTGTGATGTCAGCCGTTTAAACCCTTTCCATACCGCGGTCCGTACGGACCGCTGTATGGAAAAGGTTAACAGTCAGGGAGCTCCCTCTCCCATCGGGGGGCTGCTGTGCCTTTGCAGCCCCCAGACAGGATGGGGTCACAGAGGGAGGGAGCCCCCCTCCTTACCCTTCCCCGTCTGCTTAGTTGTGGCAGACGGGGAAGGTTCCCATGGCAACAGGACACCTTCTCAGGCATCCTGCTGTCCATGGTGCTGAACAGATCTGTGCTAAAGGCATAGATCTGTTCAGACAAAGTCTAAGTAAAATACAGTACAATACACTATATAGTGTACTGTAATGTATTATACAGACATCAGACCCACTGGATCTTCAAGAACCAAGTGGGTCTTGGTCAAAAAAAGTAAAGATTAAAAAAAAACATTTATCACTGAATAAAAAAAAAAATTTGAAATACACTACACATATTAGGTATTGCCGCATCCGTAAACACCTGATATAAAGAAAACCAGTCATGTTACTTTCCCCGCACGGTGAACGCCATAAAAATAAAATAATAAAAACTATGAGAAAATTGAAATTTTGCCCACCTTACTTCCCAAAAAAGTAATAAATGTGATCAAAAAAGTTGCATGTACGCCAAAGTAGTACCAATCAAACCGTCATCTCATCCTGCAAAAATCATACCCTACCCAAGATAATCGCCCAAAAACTGAAAAAAACATGGCTCTTAGACTATGGAAACACTAAAAATGAAATCATTGTGTAAAACTTACATAAATAAAAATAAAGTATACATATTTGGTATCGCCGCGTCCGTATCGACCGGCTCTATAAAAATATCACCTGACCTAACCCCTCAGATGACCACCGTAAAAAGATTAAAATAAAAACTGTGTAAAAAAAGCAATTCTATTTCATCTTACGTCACAAAAAGTGTAATAGCAAGCGATCAGAAATTCATATGCACCACAAAATAGTGCCAATCAAACCGTCATCTCATCCCGCAAAAAATGAGACCCTACCTAAGATAATCGCCCAAAAACTGAAAAAACTATGGCTCTCAGACTATGGAGACACTAAAACATGATTTTTTTTGTTTCAAAAATGAAATCATTGTGTAAAACTTACATAAATAAAAAAATTGTATACATACAGTATTAGCTATGGCTGCATCCGTGACAACCTGCTCTATAAAAATATCACATGATCTAACCTGTCAGAGGAATGTTGTAAATAACAAAAAAAAAAAAAACGTGCCGAAAAAGCTATTTCTTGTTATCTTGCCTCACAAAAAGTGTAATATAGAGCAAACAAAAATCATATGTAAAAAATGGAAATAGGTTGGTGGTTGGCTCACGCCTAGGTGGCTATGGTCGGGTGCTGCTAACTCACAACTTGGGTGCCCGAACCCAAAGAAATGTCACAACGTCTGGACCATAGGATACAGGGATATATTTATTTAGTAGGACCTGTTATGTCCAATAGATAAAACATTCACATATATACACTCAAATGTAATAAAACTAATCGGTACCAACACATAAAATACACTGATACAAGGTAAGGGTGCAATCCTTATGTCATTAGTGTTCAGAATTGGCACTTGGAACACCTAAAAACTTGCAGTAGATGAACCACTATTAGTATTTGTGGTACCGCAAACCGCAATCAAGATTGAAATGTCCCAAAAGATACCTATGTCTCAAAATGGAATTTGGTCTCCTCGTTCATATAGATGTGTGATTCAAATGCTGTAGCAAGAAAAAGGTCTCTCCAAAGTTATTTGATATAACCGCCCAGAACGGTAGATTTATGGGCCACTTTGTGCTAAATTAGCAATTCAGGTTCCTACCTGGTTCCAAGTGTTACCTCCTGCTGACACGTCCTTCCACGAGGAGCGAGTGATGCCGGCTGCTACGGCGTCTCACGTCGCAAGTCTCGGGTTGATGACGTCACTGTATTGCGGGATCAAGCAGGTAGGAATAGTACCTTGTCAGTGGCATCCGTAACTGTATCCTGGAGCGGTGTTTATAATAGGAGGTTTTCTTATCGCATGGCCATGCAATCCTTTTAATCGAGGTCCAGTGGATTAAGTGGGCGCTTTTCTTCCTGTCACAGACGCGTTTCAGGGCGTCTACACCCCTTCCTCAGTGGTAAAAGCGCAAATCCTCCCTCTCCACCTTTTATAGTCCATTCGGTAGTCCAGAAAATCTGGATTCTGGATTATTTAAGTATAATTACTCCATTGCGGTTTTCATGCAGTATAGTTGCGGTTTTTCCAACCTAATTGCGTTTTTTTAAAAATTAGGCTGGGACATTGCAGGATTGTACCATACCAGGTTTTTAAATTAAAATGACACTTTAATAAGCATAAAAACGCAATATAAAAATATAAATAAACATATATCTCTATTATACAAATTTCCCTGTATACAATCGGCTGAAAGGTGTATGTTTCTGTTACAAAATATTAATTACATAACTATATAAAAATGCATACAAGCTAGCAATATCAGATGGTAGGGTTCAGAGGTTAGGGGTGGTGATCCCTACTCCGAGGTGGGGTCCCAGAGCCAATGAATGGCAAACTCTGAGACCCCCATCAGAGACGGGACCACCACCCTACAAGAAGCCGAAAATCTCCAGATCTGAATTTAGGCCTGCTGGTAATAGACAGCCAAATTCATAGATATGTTTGGATTCAGCTCTAGACATCCTCTTGATATAATCTCCCCCTCTCCAATGTTTATAATTTTTTCTAATGCTGTAAAAAATTATTTTGACGGGTCCCTATTGTGTGCCTCATCATAATGTTTGGAAAGTGAGTGTTTTGAATATCCCTTTTTGATGTTTGTAACATGTTCACTGATTCTAGTCTTTAGTAGCCTTTTAGTCCTACCAATATATTGGCGCTTACATGGGCACTGTATCAAATAAATGACTCCAGATGAATTGCATGTGAGGCAGTCATTTATCTCCCAAGTGAAAGAGTTATGTGCTGAGTGTACTATAGCTATTTTCCTTTCTTGTAAACTCATTCTACATCTTATACATCTCCTGCACTTGAAAAACCCTTTTAGGTTCATAAAGGAGCCCAAATTCATTATGGATTTTCTTTCCTTTACTGACGGGGCTATTCTGAGTTTTAAACTTGGGGCCTTTGTATATATTATTTTGGGTGTATTAGGTAGTTGTGAACCAATTACCTTATCGCTCAGTATATGGTACCAGTGCTTAATTATAATGTTCTTGATCTTTTTGTAGTTGCTATTAAAAGGTAGAATCATCTTAATGTCCATCTTGGGATCCTCAGATGTCTCAATTAACCCTTTAGTTTCAAAGAAAGACTTTCTTTCAAGTCCTCTCACTTTATTTAGGGATTCATCCAAAATAGTAACTGGGTACTTCTTGTCTAGGAAGACAAAAATCATATGTACCCTAAACTAGTACCAACAAAACTGCCACCCTATCCCGTAGTTTCTAATATGGGGTCACTTTTTTGGAGTTTCTACTCTAGGGGTGCATAAGGGGGGCTTCAAATGGGACATGGTGTAAAAAAAAACAGCAAAATCTGCCTTCCAAAAACCGCATAGCATACCTTTCCTTCTGCGCCCTGCCGTGTGCCGTACAGCAGTTTACGACCACATATGGGGTGTTTCTGTAAACTACAGAATCAGGGCCATAAATAATGAGTTTTGTTTGGCTGTTAACCCTTGCTTTGTAACTGGAAAAAAAATATTAAAATGGAAAATCTGCCAAAAAAGTGAAATTTTTTAATTGTATCTCTATTTTCTATTAAATCTTGTGCAACACCTAAAGGGTTAACACAGTTTGTAAAATCAGTTTTGAAAGCCTTGAGGGGTGTAGTTTCTTAGATGGGGTCACTTTTATGGAGTTTCTATTCTAGGGGTGCATCAGGGGATGCTTCAAATGGGACATGGTGTAAAAAAAAAAACAGTCCAGCAAAATCTGCCTACCATATGGCGCACCTTTCCCTCTACGCCCTACTGTGTGCCCGTACAGTAGTTTACAGCCACATATAGGATGTTTCTGCAAACTACAAAATCGGAACAATAAATATAGCATTTTGTTTAGCTGTTAACCCTTGCTTTATTACTGGAAAAAATTGATTAAAATGGAAAATTTGCCAAAAAATCTAAATTCTGAAATGTTATCACCATTTGCCATTAAGGCCTCATGCACACGACCGTTGTGTGCATCCGTGGCCGTTGTGCCGTTTTCCGTTTTTTTTCGCGGACCCATTGAAAGTCAATGGGTCCGCGAAAAAATCGGAAAATGCACCGTTTGGCAGCCGCATCCGTGAGCCGTGTTTCCTGGCCGTGAAAAAAATATGACCTGTCCTATTTTTTTCACGGCCAACGGTTCACGGACCCATTCAAGTCAATGGGTCCGTGAAAGAACACGGATGCACACAAGATTGGCATCCGTGTCCGTGATCCGTGGCCGTAGGTTAGTTTTTATACAGACGGATCCGACTTCGTGAAAACTCAAATCCGACAGTATATTCTAACACAGAGGCGTTCCCATGGTGATGGGGACGCTTCAGGTTAGAATATACTAACAGAACTGTGTACATGACTGCCCCCTGCTGCCTGGCAGGTGCTGCCAGGCAGCAGGGGGCAGCCCCCCCCCCCTGTAGTTAACACATTGGTGGCCAGTGCGGCCGCCCCCCCCCTCCCCTGTAGTTAACTCATTGGTGGCCAGTGCGGCCCCTCCCCTCCCCTGTAGTTAACTCATTGGTGGCCAGTGGGCCCCCCCCGTAGTTAACTCATTGGTGACCAGTGGGCCCCCCCCTGTAGTTAACTCATTGGTGGCCAGTGCGGCCGGCCCCCCCCCCTCCCCTGTAGTTAACTCGTTGGTGGGCAGTGGGCCCCCCCCCCCCTTCCCATGTAGTTAACTCGTTGGTGGCCAGTGGGCCTTCTCCCCTCCCTCCCCCTCCTAATTAAAATCTCCCCCCTATCATTGGTGGCAGCGGAGTGTACCGATCGGAGTCCCAGTTTAATCGCTGGGGCTCCGATCGGTAACCATGGCAACCAGGACGCTACTGCAGTCCCGGTTGCCATGGTTACTTAGCAATTTGTAGAACCATGATACTTACCTGCGAGCTGCGATCTCTGCGTTCCGCCGGGGCTCCTCCTACTGGTAAGTGACAGGTCTGTGCGGGAGCTCCTCCTACTGGTAAGTGACAAGGTCATGTCACTTACCAGTAGGAGGAGCTCCCGGGAAGGGAGCGGGGCCCACTGCCCCACCATTGAGTTAACTACAGGGAGGGAGGGGGGCCGGCCGCACTGGCCACCAATGAGTTAACTACAGGGGGGGCCCACTGGTCACCAATGAGTTAACTACAGGGGGGGGCCCACTGGCCACCATGTGTTAACTACAGGGAGGGAGGGGCCGCAACTGACCACCAATGAGTTAACTACAGGGAGAGGGGGGCCGGCCGCACTGGCCCCCAATGTAGTTAACTACAGGGGGGGGGGCTGCCCCCTGCTGCCTGGCAGCACCTGCCAGGCATCAGGGGGCAGTCATGTACACAGTTCTGTTAGATATTCTAACCTGAAGCGTCCCTATCACATGGGAACGCCTCTGTGTGTAGAATCTACTGTCGGATTTGAGTTTCACGATGTAACTCAAATCCGACAGTATATTCTAACATAGAGGCGTTCCCATGGTGATGGGGACGCTTCAAGTTAAAATATACCATCGGATTGGAGAAAACTCCGATCCGATGTGTAATTAACTCCTGACTTTACATTGAAAGTCAATGGGGGACGGATCCGTTTGATATTGCACCATATTGTGTCAACGTCAAACGGATCCGTCCCCATTGACTTGCATTGTAATTCAGGACGGATCCGTTTGGCTCCGCACGGCCAGGCGGACACCAAAACGACTTTTTTTTCATGTCCATGGATCCTCCAAAAATCAAGAAGACCCACGGATGAAAAAACGGTCACGGATCACGGAAAAAACGGAACCCGTTTTGCGGACCGCAAAAAAATACGGTCGTGTGCATGAGGCCTAACTCTTGTGGAACACACTAAAGGGTTAACGTCGTTTGTAAAATCAGTTTTGAATACCTTGAGGGTTGTAGTTTCTAGAATGGGGGTCATTTTTGGGTGGTTTATGAAAGCCTCACAAAGTGACTTCAGACCTGAACTGGTCCCTAAAAAGTGGGTTTTTGAAACATTTCAGAAAAATTCAAGATTTGCTTCTAAAATCTAAGCCTTGAAACATCCCCCAAAAATAAAATATCATTCCCAAAATGATCCAAACATGAAGTAGAACATATGGGGAATGTTAGGTAATTACTATTTTTGTAGGTATTACTATGTATTATAGAAGTAGAGAAATTGAAACTTGGAAATTTGCAATTTGTAAAAAAAAATAGGTAAATTTGGTATTTTTGTCTAAATAAAAAAAAATAATTTTTACTTCATTTTACTAGTTTCATGAAGTACAATATGTGATGAAAAAACAATCTCAGAATGGCTTGGATAAGTCAAAGCGTTTTAAAGTTATCAGCACTTAAAGTGACCACTGTTCAGATTTGCAAAAAATGGCCAAGTCCTTAAGGTGAAATAGGGCTGAGTCCTTAAGGGAGTTAAGATCTGCATGACGTGTGCCGTACTAAGGGCTGAGTGCGCGTTGCTGGGAAGCAGGCCCTTAAAGGCCTGTTGTGGACTGCTGCTGAGAAAACCCTCTGACAAAGTGAATGTTTTTTGATCTGTGGACTTGCCATGGTGTGAAAGAACACAAGATGACAAACTGTCATTTTTGTTTATGTGTGAATAAACACTGCACTGTTTAAGTAACATAGTATTTATTTTAAACTCTTTTTTTTTTTTTTTTTTTTTAGCAAATGAGACAATTATAGTGACCGTTTGACACAAGGAATGCATATCCATTCAAATAGGATATAGAATAGAAACTGACATAGTGAACATCAGATTCAAAATATATGACGTTTATAGTTGGTGGTGTAGTCAAACACTTCGAATAAAGTATATCTATATGAGAACATTTAATTTAGTCACGTAGCACTGATCACCACGTGTTAAACCTTAAACCAAACTCAAAACATGAAAATAGGGAGGGGGGGGGGGAGGGAAAGGTCTGAGGGGAAAAAAGGGATGGAAAAAAGTGAAACATATTTCGATTCCAGAATCGTATACCACCAACGTTTTCCAGGGACATTTAGGTACCAAGAAATTGCTGTCTGCAAGTCTCATCCATATATACACAGACCGCTCATTACCATGTAAGAGGCTGCTACTCAGATATTACAGACATGCTTCTTAAATAGTATTGCAGAGTTAATGCAACTAAGTAAGTATGAAGCGTCGATAGGATCTCCATGGGTTCCATATGGCTTCAAATTGAAGAGGGGACCTGGAGTCCCAATGCACTATCTGCTCAAGCCGCACATCTGATCACACTTGATAATCCAGTTCTGGATCGCAGGCGTTATTTGCTGCTTCCTGTGGGTCGCAATGATAAGTCTAGCTGAGGCCAGTAGAGTAGTGCACAAGATTCGCATACTTTTGGAACCATGTAAATCACTGTGTAGTCCAAAAAGGCAAAGTTTCGGAGTAACAGGGATGTGTATTCACTCACTTTCGACAAAAACCCCACATACTGCTTGCCAAAAGGGAATTATTTTATCACAGTACCACCAAATATGCACATGAGTGCCCAATTCCGTGTTGCATCTCCAGCACAAGGGGCTAGTAGTAGGGACATACGGTGGAGCGTTGAGGAGTAAAATACCCACCTGGCCAAAACTTTATAACTGTTCTTGTTCTCCTGAAACTTGACGCATCTGGACACCTTAAATGGAGAGAGCAAAGCACGTTTCCTTTCCATTAGGGAAAATGTAATATGTAGATCTAATTCCCATTTGCTGTAAAAATGTTGGGTTGGTTATATTAGAAAGAGACATTAAAATCCCATACAGTTTGGAAATTTTTCCTTTTGGGTCTTTAATTTGTATGGCTAATTTTTAAAATGGGGAATAAGTTATCGTGGTGGGTAAACGGTAGGGCTGCGCATCTTCACTCGTCTCACGATTCGATGCGATTACGATTATCAAGTCACGATTCGATTCGATTCGGCGATGCATCACGATGCATCAAGATTATTACCCAAGTCCCCTTGTTTTTCAGAGGATTCCGGCAATCTGGACGCAAACGGATGCATTTGTCAGGCGGATCCGTCTGACAAATGCATTGAAATACGGATCTGTCTCTCGGTGTCATCTGAAAAACGGATCCGGTGTTTAGTTTTTTCACAGATTTAAAGGTCTGCGCATGATCGGAAGAACGGATCCGTCAAATGCAGCAATTTTAATGCCGGATCTGGCACTAATACATTTCAATATAAGTTTAAAGCTGGATCCGGCAAGTGTTCAGGATTTTTGGCAGGAGAGAAAACTGTAGCCATGCTGCGGTATTCTCTCCGGTCAAAAAACGTAAGAGGGACTGAACTGATGCCTCCTGAACGGATTGCTCTCCATTCAGAATGCATTAGGATAAACTGGTCAGTTCTTTTCCGGTATTGAGCTCCTAGGACGGAACTCTATGCGGAAAAGAAAAACGCAAGTGTGAAAGAACCTGAGAGACCATCAGTATGTTAGTCCTGGAGGTTTCAGGTTGATAGATCCTGTGTATGCTACATTGTATCCACAATAACCTTCCTCTCAGTAGGGACTGATACACGTGTGAAGGGGCTCTGATGGTGCAGGATCAGTAACTGTCAGTAAATCTGACACCCCAGCAGTTTCAGATCCCTGCCCTTAGCTGAGAGTTGTCAGTGTGGATCACCTCCTGCTGGGAGCAATCTCCAATAGTGTGAGATAAATGTAGACATTCCCAGACTGGCCACTAGGGGCCGCTGTTTGACCGCCTTCATAGACCCGGAACCTAAAGTTCCGTCCACTGTAGTAGACGGAGGGGAAGAATAAGAAGAGACACAACCGAAAAAAATAAAGAAGAAACATGGCGCGGGCGGCAAAGGTATGAGAAGCGGCAATATGAGCTGTGTAGGTGGCAGACGGTAGGTGGGTGTATTTGCTGTGTAGGTGGCAGGCGCTTTGGAGGTAGATATTACATACTCATAGGTGACAGAACTTACCTCGCGCCAGCCACCGCACGTCCGCACTGCCGCCTGCTTCTGAGTGTCTGACTGGGAGCCGGAGATGCGCGGAAACCACGCCTCCGGCTCCTCCTCACTCAGTCAGACCTGGCTCACTCAATGTTGTGGCCACCCCCTCTGACACGTCAGCGGGAGGCGGGAGGCGGGAAAGAAGGCGCCCAAAAACTTTTTTCCGACTCGGCTGCACGGCGGACGCGACGCTGACTTCATCAACATGCATCGATTATTAAAGCAACCGCATCGATGCAGAATCGCCGGGTGTCGAATCGCGATGCATCGATGCATCGATTATATTCGACAGCCCTAGTAAACGGGTCAGGTACTTCCTTAGATGCAGAATACAATAGTTAATATGAAATGGAGAACAGTTCGGCATCAATGGATGTTTACAAAGGTCTACCGCCGAGGAATATCATTATCTGGGCATATGGCTAACAACGGAGAGACACACTGTTTCACCCTTTCAGGGAGAATAGTAACATAGTACATAAGGCCGAAAAAGACATTTGTCCATCCAGTTCGGCCTGTTATCCTGCAAGTTGATCCAAAGGAAGGCAAAAAAAAGTGTGAGGTAGAAGCCAATTTTCCCCACATTAGGGGAATAAAAAATCCCTTCCCGACTCCAATCAGGCAATCAGAAATAACTCCCCTGGATCAATGACCTCTCTCTATTAGCTATAGCCTGTAATATTATTACACTCCAGAAAATACAGTCAGGTCCCTAAATATTGGAACACTGACACAATATCTAAAATTTTTGGCTCTATCACCACCACAATGGATATGAAATGAAACGAACAAGATGTGCTTTAACTGCAGACGGTCAGCTTTAATTTGAGGGTATTTACATCCAAATCAGGTGAACGGTGTAGGAATTACAACAGTTTGCATATGTGCCTCCCACTTGTTAGGAAACCAAAAGTAATGGGACAGAATAATAATCATAAATCAAACTTTCACTTTTTAATACTTGGTTGCAAATCCTTTGCAGTCAATTACAGCCTGAAGTCTGGAACGCATAGACATCACCAGGACGCTGAGTTTCATCCCTGGTGATGCTCTGCCAGGCCTCTACTGCAACTGTCTTCAGTTCCTGCTTGATCTTGGGCATTTTCCCTTCAGTTTGGTCTTCAGCAAGTGAAATGCATAATCAATCGGATTCAGGTCAGGTGATTGACTTGGCCATTGCATACATTCCACTTCTTTCCCTTAAAAAACGCTTTGATTGCTTTTGCAGTATGCTTTGGGTCATTGTCCATCTGCACTGTGAAGCGCGGTCCAATGAGTTCTGAAGCATTTGGCTGAATATGAGCAGATAATATTGCCCGAAACACTTCAGAATTCATTCTGCTGCTTTTGTCAGCAGTCACATCATCAATAAATACAAGAGAACAGTTCCATTGGCAGCCATACTTGCCCACGCCATGACACTACCACCACCATGCTTCACTGATGAGGTGGTATGCTTAGGATCATGAGCAGTTCCTTTCCTTCTCCATACTCTTCTCTTCCCATTCACTTTGGTACAAGTTGATCTTGGTCTCATCTGTCCATAAGATGTTGTTCCAGAACTGTGAAGGCTTTTTTAGATGTCGTTTGGCAAACTCTAATCTGGTCTTCCTGTTTTTGAGGGCTCACCAATGGTTTACATCTTGTGGTAAACCCTCTGTATTCACTCTGGTGAAGTCTCTCTTGATTGTTGACTTTGTCTCACATTACACCTACCTCCTGGAGAGTGTTCTTGATCTGGCCAACTGTTGTGAAGGGTATTTTCTTCACCAGGGAAAGAATTCTTCGGTCATCCTCCACAGTTGTTTTCTGTGGTCTTCCGGGTCTTTTGGTGTTGCTGAGCTCACCGGTGTGTTCCTTCTTTTTAAGATTGTTCCAAGCTATTGCTATCTCTCTGATGAGTTTGTTGTGTTTTTTTCAGCCTAATGATGGCTTGCTTCACTGATAGTGACAGCTCTTTGGATCTCATCTTGAGAATTGACAGCAACAGATTCCAAATGCAAATAGCACACTTGAAACTGAACTCTGGACCTTTTATCTGCTCGTTGTAATTGGGATAATAAGGGAATAACATACACCTGGCATGGAACAGCTGAGAAGCCAATTGTCCATTACTTTTGGGTCCCTTTACAAGTGGGAGGCACATATGCAAACTGTTGTAATTCCTACACCGTTCACCTGATTTGGATGTAAATACACTCAAATTAAAGCTAACAGTCTACAGTTAAAGCACATCTTGTTTGTTTCATTTCAAAACCATTGTGGTGGTGTATAAAGCCAAAGTTAGAATTGTGTAAGATGTGTGATGTCCCAAATATTCATGGACCTGACTGTACATTCAGGCCCCTCTTGAATTTATTTATTGTACTCACCATCACCACCTCCTCAAGAAGAGAGTTTCATAGTCTCACTGCTCTTACCGTAAAGAAATCCTCTTCTATGCTTGTGTACAAACCTTCTTTCCTCCAGACGCAGAGGATGTCCCCTCGTCAGAGATGATGGGATAGATCTCTGTACTGACCCTGATATATTTATACATAGTAATTAGATCTCCCCTCAGTCGTCTTTTTTCTAAAGTGAATAACCTAATTTTGATAATCTTTCAGGATACTGTAGTTGCCCCATTCCAGTTATTACTTTAGTTGCCCTCCTCTGGACCCTCTCCAGCTCTGCTATGTCTGCCTTGTTCACAGGAGCACAGAACTGTACACAGTACTCCATGTGTGGTCCTGACTAGCGATTTGTAAAGTGGCAGGACTATGTTCTTATCACGGGCATCTATGCCCTTTTGATGCAACCCATTATCTTATTGCCATGGCAGCAGCTGCCTGACACTGATTTTTGCAGCTTAGTTTGCTGTTTATTAAATTCCTAGATCCTTTTTCATGTCAGTGTTACGAGTGTTTTACCATTTAGTATGTACAGGTGACTTGCTTTATTCCTTCCCATGTGCATAACTTTACATTTGTCAGTGTTAAACCTCATCTGCACTTATCTTGCCCAAGCCTCCAATCTATCCAGATCCCTCTGTAGTAGTATACTGGCATCTTCAGTGTTAATTACTTTACACAGTTTAGTGTCATTTGCGAAAATTGATATTTTACTATGCAAGCCTTTACGAGATCATTAATAAAGATATTGAAGAGAATAGGGCCCAATACTGACCGCTGAGGTACTCCACTAGTGACAATGACCCAATCTGAGTGTGTACCGTTAATAACCACCCTCTGTTTTCTATCACCCAACAGTTACTTACCCACATAGAGACATTTTCTCCCAGTTCGAGCATTCTCATTTTATATACGAACCTATATGTGGTACAGTGTCAAATGCTTTGGAGAAGTACAGATATACTACATCCATTGATTCGCCGCTGTCAAGTCTAGAACTACCTCCTCATAGAAACTGATTAAATTAGTTTGCATGACCGATCCTTCATGAAGCCATGCTGATATGGCTTTATTTGCTTATTTGTGTTGAGGATGCTCTAAGATAGCATCTCTTAGAAAACCTTTAAACAGTTTACCCACAACAGATGTTAAACTTACCGGCCTATAGTTTCCAGGCTCGGTTTTTGGACCCTTTTTGAATATTGGCACAACATTTGCCATGCGCCAATCCTGTGGGACATTCCCTGTCAGTATAGAGTCTGCAAATATCAGAAATAGGGTCTGGCTATGACATTAATTAATTCCTTTAGGATATGGGGTGTATGCCATCCGCTCCTGGCGATTTGTCCATTTTAATCTTTTTAAATCGCTGTTGTACGTCTTCCTGGGTCAGACAGGACACTTTTAATGGCGAATTTATTTTTACATTCAGCATTTCATCTGACAGTTTATTTTCCTCAGTGAATACATTGGAGAAAAAAAATATTTAACAGCTTTGCTTTCTCCTCATCACTCTCTGCGACTCCCCCTCATTACTCTTCAGGTTTATACTTTTAACATTTATATAATGTGAAGAATATTTTAGGGTTAGTTTTACTCAACTGCAGCAGACAGGGTCTAATTCTAAATCATATTTACTGTTTTACTTTTTTGCTGTTGTAATCCCCATTTAGTAGGTGTTGCACAATTGACATACGCAGTCCAGTGCACATCTTGCATGATGTAAGCAGTCCTGGAACAGCGGTTCGCGGGTGTATATCTTTGTTCAAGATGTGAGCAAATTACCCGTTTGGAATCGCAAATCGAGTCTCTAAACGGGCAAGTTGCAACACTGAGAGTTTTCTTCTCACCAAGCAAGGACTCTTTGGGGTAGATTAGGGGAGGGTTACAGAGAGGAGGCTGAGGAAAGTGAGGTAGCTAGCTGGGTAACAGTTAGAAAGCGGGGTAGAGGGAAGAGTGCCGGGGAGGCTAGCCCTGATCTGACACACCCACAAGTTTGCAGTATGGCAGATGAGGGGGATTTCAGTCCAGGGACGGCACTGCTGCAGCCGGACACTTCCTCTGCCAGTCAGGGGAATGTCAGCTCCAGTAAGCAGGAACCAGGAGAGCAGGGCAGGCCAGACAGGTGCTGGTAGTGGGAGACTCCATTATTAGGAAAACAGATAGGAAATCTGTCACAACAGACCGGGATCGCCGAACAGTGTGCTGTCTTCCTGGCGCTAGAGTTCGACACATCGTGGATCGGGTTGACAGATTACTGGGAGGGGCTGGAGAAGATCCAGCGGTCATAGTCCATATCGGATCCAATGACAAAGTTAGAGGTAGGTGGAGAGTCCTTAAAATCTTTCAGGGATTTAGGTCAAAAGCTTAGGGCAAGGACCTCAAAGGTACTATTTCTCCGAAATACTGCCTGTACCACGAGCCACACAAGAAAGGCAGTGGGAGATTAGGGAGATTAACAAGTGGCTCAAGAACTGGTATAGGAAGGAGGGGTTTGGGTTCCTGGAGAACTGGGCCGACTTCTCTATCGGCTACAGGCTCTATCGTAGGGACGGGCTGCACCTCAATGGGAAGGGGCAGCTGTGCTGGGGAGAAAGATGGCTAGAAGGTTGGAGGAGTGTTATAACTAGGGACTGGGGGGGGAAGGAAATTACACTATAGGAGGGGAAGATAGTGCAGATAGAGACCAGGGGCACGGTAGTGGGACTGGGGGAGAATGGAAGGAGGGACTAGAACAGTTCAGAAGGAAAGGTGTAGGGTAATAAAAATATACATAAACCTCTCAAATGTATGTATACTAATGCCAGAAGCCTGACTAATAAAACTGGGGAGCTGGAATTAGTGATGTGTGAGGAGAACTATGAAATAGTGGATAACTGAGACATGGCTGGGTGATAGCTATGACTAGGCAGTTAATGTACAAGGTTACAGTCTGTTTAGAAAGGATCGTCAAAAACGAGAGGAGGAGGGGTTTGCCTTTAAGTAAAAGTCCTGTCTAAAGCCCACACTCCGTAAAGATATAAGTGAGGGCCATGAACATGTGGAGTCACTGTGGGTATAGATACATGGAGCTAAAAACAACAATAAATTACTAATAGGAGTTTACTATAAACACCTAATATACCAGAGTCCACAGAAATCTACTACTAAACGAGATAGACGAGCTGCAAATCATAATGAGGTGGTTATTATGGGGGACTTCAAACTACCCAGATATAGACTGGGAAACCTGAAACTTGTATATCTCATAAGGAAACAGGTTCTTGGCAATAACCAAAGACAATTACCTCTCCCAACTGGTTCGGGACCCGACTAGAGGGACGGCTATACTGGACTTAGTATTAACCAATAGGCCTTACAGAACAACAGACGCGCAGGTGGTGGACACCTGGGAAATTGTGACCATAAAGTAATAACCTTCCAATTATCATTCAAAAGAGCGTTTCTACAGGGAGGAACAAAAATACCAAACTTCAAAAAATCTAAATTTAGCCAACTAAGAGAGGCCATAGGCCTAACTAACTGGGACAAAGTCCTCAAAAATAAAAATACAGCCACAATATGGGATATCTTTAAAACATCCTAAAATTCTCATTGTGAGAGGTACTTACCGTATAGGAATAAAAGGTTAAGGAAAAAAAAGAAACCAATGTGGATAAATAGAACTGTAAAGAACGCATTAATGACAAAGAAAGCATATAAATCACTAAAACAGGAGGTAGCACGGAAGCACTGAAAAACTATAAGGAAAAAAATAGAACATGTAAAAAAACAAATAAAAGCGGCCAAACTAGAGACCGAGAATTAATTGCCAAGGAGAGTAAAACTACCCTAAATGTTCTTCAATTATATAAATGTTAAAAAGTATAAATCTGAAGGTGTCAGCCTTTTAAAAGTAATGAGGGGAGTCACAGAGAGCGACGAGGAGAAGCAAGCAAGAAGATTAAAATAGACAAATCGCCAGGACGGATGGCATACACCCCCGTATCCTAAGGGAATTAAGTCATGTCATAGCCAGACCCTTATTTCTGATATTTGCAGGACTCTATTACTGACAGGGAATGCCCACAGGATTGGCGCATGGCAAATGTGGTGCCAATATTCAAAAAGGGTCCAAAAACAGAGCCTGGAAACTATAGGCCGGTAAGTTTAACATCTGTTTGTGGGTAAACTGTTTGAAGGTTTTCTGAGAGATGCTATCTTAGAGCACCTCAACGGAAATAAGCAAATAACGCCATATCAGCATGGCTTCGTGAGGATCGGTCATGCCCAAACTAATTTAATTCAGTTTCAATGAGGAGTAAGTTCTAGACTTGACAGCGGCGAATCAATGGATGTCGTATATCTGGGACTCTCGAAAGCATTTGACACTGTACCACATAAAAGGTTAGTATATAAAATGAGGAATACTCGGACTGGGAGAAAACGTCTGTATGTGGGTAAGTAACTGGCTCAATGATAGAAAACAGAGGGTGGTTATTAACGGTACACACTAAGATTGGGACCTTGACACTAGTGGGGTAACCTCAGGGGTCAGTATTGAGCCCTATTCTCTTCAATATATTATTAATGATCTTGCAGAAGGCTTGCATTGTTAAAGTATCAATTTTCGCAGATGACACTAAACTGTGTAAAGTAATTTACACTGAAGAGGACAGTATACTACTACAGGGGATCTGGATAGATTGGAGGCTTGGGCAGATAAGTGGCAGATGAGGTTTAACACTGACAAATGTCAGTTATGCACATGGGAAGGAATTAATGCAAGTCACCCGTACATACTAAATGATAAAACACTCGGCAACACTGACATGGAAAAGGATCTAGGAATTTTATAAACCGCAAACTAAGCTGCAAAAAATAGTGTCAGGCAGCTGCTGCCAAGGCCAATAAGATAATGGGTTGCATCAGAAGGGGCATAGATGCCCGTGATAAGAACATAGTCCTACCACTTTACAAATCGCTAGTCAGACCACACATGGAGTACTGTGTACAGTTCTGGGCTCCTGTAAACAAGGCAGACATAGCAAGAGCTGGAGAAAGTCCAGAGGAGGGCAACTATAGTAATTACTGGAATGGGGCAACTACAGTACCCTGAAAGATTATCAAAATTAGGGTTATTCACTTTAGAAAAAAGACAACTGAGGGAGATCTAATTAATATGTATAAATATATCAGGGGTCAGTACAGAGATCTATCCCATCATCTATTTATCCCCAGGACTGTGACTGTGACGAGGGGGACATCCTCTGCGTCTGGAGGAAAGAAGGAAAAAATGCCTATAGCAGCACAACGAAAAATTTAAGTCTTATCTTGTGGTGGTGCCAGCCGTGTTGGGAGCCAGTCAGAAGTTCCCCCTTGGATGCGTCATATAGAGAAACCGCAGCACTCTCCTGTCTTCAATTCAGTGGAATTTATTTCACCAGCAAAAAAATGCGACGTTTCGACCGTAAAGGTCTTTCTCAAGCAACCTGGAGGAAAGAAGGTTTGTACACAAACATAGAAAAAGGATTCTTTACGGTAAGAGCAGTGAGACTATGGAACTCTCTGCCTGAGGAGGTGGTGATGGTGAGTACAATAATGGAATTCAAGAGGGGCCTGGATGTAATTCTGGAGCGTAATAATATTGCAGGCTATAGCTACTAGGAGGGGTCGTCGATCCAGGGAGTTATTCTGATTGCCTGATTGGGAGTTGGAAGGAATTTTTTATTCCCCTAAAGTGGGGAAAATTGGCTTCTAACCTCACAGTTTTTTTTTTTTTTTTTTTTTTGCCTTCCTCTGGATCAGCTTGCAGGCTAACAGGCCAAACTGGATGGACAAATGTCTTTTTTCGGCCTTATGTACTATGTTACTATGTTAGTATGTTACTTTCTTTGGCAATTAATCTCTTCTCAGTCTCTAGTTTGGCCGCTTTTATTTGTTTTTTCACATGTTTTTTTTTCCTTATAGTTTTTCAGTGCTTCCGTGCTACCCTCCTGTTTTAGTGATTTATATGCTTTCTTTGTCATTTATTGCTTTCTTTACAGTTCTATTTATCCACATTGGTTTCTTTTTGTTCCTTAACCTTTTATTCCCATACGGTATGTACCTCTAACAATGAGATTTTAGGATGTTTTTAAAGATATCCCATTTTGTGGCTGTATTTTTATTTTTGAGGACTTTGTCCCAGTTAGTTAGGCCTATGGCCTCTCTTAGTTGGCTAAATTTAGCTTTTTTGAAGTTTGGTATATTTTTTTCCTCCCTGTAGAAACGCTCTTTTGAATGATAATTGGAAGGTTATTACTTTATGGTCACTATTTCCCAGTTGTCCACCAACCTGCACGTCTGTTGTTCTGTCAGGCCTATTGGTTAATACTAAGTCCAGTATGGCTGTCCCTATCCAGTATTGTCTTTGGTTATTGCCAAGAACCTGTTTCCTTTATGATATACAAGTTTCAGTTTCCTAGTCTATATCTGAGTAGATGAAGTCCCTCATAATAACCACCTCATTATGATTTGCCGCCTTGTCTATCTCGTTTAGTAGTAGATTTTCTGTGGACTCTGGTATATTTGGTGGTTTATAGTAAACTCCTATTAGTAATTTATTATTGTTTTTAGCTCCATGTATCTCTACCCACAGTGACTCCACATGTTCATGTCCCTCACTTATATATTCCCGGAGTGTGGGCTTTGATGATCCTTTCTAAACAGACTGTAACCTTGTACATTAACTTCCCAGTCATAGCTATCATCCAGCCATGTTTCCGTTATTCCCACTATGCCATAGTCCTCCTAACACATCACTAATTCCAGTTCCCAAGTTTTATTAGTCAGGCTTCTGGCATTAGTATACATACATTTGAGAGGTGTATTTATATTTTTTACCCTACACCTTTACTTCTGAACTGTTCTAGTCCCTCCTTCCATTCCTCCCCCAGTCCCACTACCGTGCCCCCGGTCTCTATCTGCACTATCTTCCTCTCCTATAATGTAATTTCCCTCCCCCCCAGTCCCTAGTTTAAACACTCCTTCAACCTTCTAGCCATCTTTCTCCCCAACACAGCTGCCCCTTCCCCATTGAGGTGCAGCCCGTCCTTACGATAGAGCCTGTAGTCGATAGAGAAGTCGGCCCAGTTCTCCAGGAACCCAAACCCCTCCTTCCTACACCAGTTCTTGAGCCACTTGTTAAGCTCTCTAATCTCCCGCTGCCTTTCTTGTGTGGCCCGTGGTACAGGTAGTATTTCGGAAAATACTACCTTTGAGGTTCTTGCCCTAAGCTTTTGAACAAAATCCCTGAAATTATTTTTAAAAACTCTCCACCTACCTCTAACTTTTGTCATTGGTTCTGATATGGACCATGACCGCTGGATCTTCTCCAGCCCTTCCCAGTAATCTGTCAACCCGAACCGCGATTGTGGTGTTGAACTCTAGCGCCAGGAAGACAGCACACTGTTCGGCGATCCCGGTCTTTGTGACAGATTGCCCTAATTATGGAGTCTCCCACTACCAGCACCTGTCTGGCCTGCCCTGCTCTCCTGGTTCCCTACTTACTGGAGCTGACATTCCCCTGACTGGCAGATGAAGTGTCCGACTGCAGCAGTGCCGTCCCTGGACTGACATCCCCCTCATCTGCCAAACGTGCAAACTTGTTGGGGTGTGTCAGATAAGTGCTAGTTTCCCTGGCACTCTTCCCTCTACCCCACTTTCTATCTGTTACCCAGCTAGCTACCTCACTTTCCTCAGCCTCCTCTCTGTCACCCTCCCCCTCATCTACCACAAAGAGTCCCTTGCTCGGTGAGAAGCAAACTCTTTTGAAAATTGTCAATGCCTTTCAGAGTTGCAACTTTCCTGTTTAGAGACTCGATTTGCTATTCCAAACGGGTAATTTGCTCACATCTTGAACAAAGATATACACCCTCGAACGGATTTTCCAGGACTGCATACATCATGCAAGATGTGCACTGGACTTCGTTGACAATTGTGCAACACCTACTAAACTGGGATTACACCACAAAAGCGAAAAATACAATATAATGTAGTAATAAGAATCTGGCTAATTGCAGTCCCCCACTGAAGTCCTTGAATCTAAAGTCACTTAATCTTAAGTCACACACCTACACAACCACACACCTAATGAACCACGCATCGCGGTCAAGACTTTGTTTTTGCTTCTGTACTGCGTCCACTAATCTGCCTACCAGAGTGAATCCCCACAGTATATACAGTGGGGGAAATAATTATTTGACCCCTCACTGATTTTGTAAGTTTGTCCAATGACAAAGAAATGAAAGTCTCAGAACAGTATCATTTCAATGGTAGGTTTATTGTAACAGTGGCAGATAGCACATCAAAAGGAAAATCGAAAAAATAACTTTAAATAAAAGATAGCAACTGATTTGCATTTCATTGAGTGAAATAAGTATTTGAACCCTCTAACAAAAAAAGACTTAATACTTGGTGGAAAAACCCTTGTTTGCAAGCACAGAGGTCAAACGTTTCTTGTAATTGATGACCAAGTTTGCGCACATTTTAGGAGGAATGTTGGTCCACTCCTCTTTGCAGATCATCTCTAAATCCCTAAGGTTTCGAGGCTGTCTCTGTGCAACTCTGAGCTTGAGCTCCCTTCATAGGTTTTCGATTGGATTAAGGTCCGGAGACTGACTAGGCCACTCCATGACCTTAATGTGCTTCTTCTTGAGCCACTCCTTTGTTGCCTTTGCTGTATGTTTTGGGTCATTGTCGTGCTGGAACACCCATCCACGACCCATTTTCAGTTTCCTGGCAGAGGGAAGGAGGTTGTCGCTCAGGATTTCACGATACATGGCTCCGTCCATTTTCCCGTTTATGCGAATAAGTTGTCCTGTGCCCTTAGCAGAAAAACACCCCCAAAGCAAAATGTTTCCACCCCCATGCTTGACGGTGGGGACGGTGTTTTGGGGGTCATAGGCAGCATTTTTCTTCCTCCAAACACAGCGAGTTGAGTTAATGCCAAAGAGCTCTATTTTGGTCTCATCAGACCACAGCACCTTCTCCCAGTCACTCTCTGAATCATTCAGGTGTTCATTGGCAAACTTCAGACGGGCCTGCACATGTGCCTTCCTGAGCAGGGGGACCTTGCGAGCCCTGCAGGATTTTAATCCATTGCGGTGTAATGTGTTTCCAATGGTTTTCTTGGTGACTGTGGTCCCTGCTAATTTGAGGTCATTAACTAACTCCTCCCGTGTAGTTCTAGGATGCTTTTTCACCTTTCTCAGAACCATTGCCACCCCACGAGGTGAGATCTTGCGTGGAGCCCCAGAGCGAGGTCGATTGATGGTCATTTTGTGCTCCTTCCATTTTCGAACAATCGCACCAACAGTTGTCACCTTCTCTCCCAGCTTCTTGCTAATGGTTTTGTAGCCCATTCCAGCCTTGTGCAGGTCTACAATTTTGTCTCTGACATCCTTGGACAGCTCTTTGGTCTTTCCCATGTTGGAGAGTTTGGAGTCTGCTTGATTGATTGATTCTGTGGACAGGTGTCTTTTATACAGGTGACTAGTTAAGACAGGTGTCCTTAATGAGGGTGACTAATTGAGTAGAAGTGTCTAACCACTCTGTGGGAGCCAGAACTCTTAATGGTTGGTAGGGGTTCAAATACTTATTTCACTCAATGAAATGCAAATCAGTTGCTATCTTTTATTTAAAGTTTTTTTTTCGATTTTCCTTTTGATGTGCTATCTGCCACTGTTACAATAAACCTACCATTGAAATGATACTGTTCTGAGACTTTTCATTTCTTTGTCATTGGACAAACTTACAAAATCAGTGAGGGGTCAAATAATTATTTCCCCCACTGTACAGTATATTCAGAGTCCACCAATTTACAGTCTACTGGATCTACTCTTGTAACCAACTCACATCCAGTACCTGACCATTAGTACATGTACATATAGAGACTCATAAACAGCATATATAATCTACTGATAATACAATTGCAGACTACAAATATCTATATGTACACATATAAATTCTACTGGGATATTATACTTATATACATACCCACATAAGCACACATATAACTTGGCTTTCTCCTGAAATGTTGTTCATCCAAGGGTGTCCAGGAAGAGAAGAGAGAGCCCGACTCCCAACTTTCACCTATATGTTCCTGTGTCCCAGCCCCCCACAATAGACTCCACCCTGTGACCACCCAAATATCTTCCCCCATCTATTGGACAAGAGAATGTTGTTCAACTGCTTTTACAATGTGCCCTTCCTGACTTAGATTTGCTAACAAGGGTCACAATGATACTGGCCATACTGAATGGGTGAATACAACTGGGTACAATTATTAGGTTCTGGCTGAAAGCCATATTTCCTGTAACAGACTCCCAACTGCATCATTTTCCATATCTCCTCTGCAATCCCTGTCCCTGCCATCCTTGTTTACCACCTTTTTCAGCATACTCTTTAAGGTTTTATTAAACCTCTCTACTAACCAGTCTGTCTGAGTATGGTATACCAACGTGCATAACTGTTTTATCTTAAAGAGTTTGCACAGTTCCTTGGTGACTTTGGACATGAAATGGGTACCCTGATCCGTGAGGATCTCCTTGGGTAGACCCACTTGGCAAAACATGGCGATTAGCTCCTTAGCTATGAGTTTCGCCGATGTGTGCCGCAGTGGGATAGCTTCAGGATAACGGATAGCATAGTCCATCACTACCAGTATACGCTGATGCCCCCAGGCGGACATAACCAATGGACCTACCAAGTCCATGGCAATCCATTCAAACCGGACCTCGATGATGGGTAGAGGTACCAGCAGATTCCGTAAATGTACCATAAGAGCATGCAATTGGCATTCGGAACACGACTCACAATATTGTTTAACCACACTGCATCCCCCTGGCCAATATAACCTCCACAGGATGCAGTTCAGCATTTTTGTGGCAACTAGGTGCCCCCCAAGCATATGTTTCTAGGCTAACACCTGCACTGTTCAGCTATAAGGCTGGAGTACCAGCAATTGCTCCCAGGTCTCACCCCGCAGCCTGTTAACCCGGTCTAAAAGTTCTTGGTTGACCATAAAGTGGGGAAATATCTGATCATTGTTGGCATGCTGCGGCACTCCATTAACCACCCCGACATTTTGCCTAGCCTGGACCAGAGTGGAGTCCTGGAGCTGTGCGGTGCCGAAGTTGTCACGGAATACCTCCAGATCCCAAGACTGCTGCCCAGTCACTAACTCCTCAGTCTCACCAGCCATTATGTCTAGGGGAAATACAGAGCTGACAGTTTCTCCACTGGTCACCCCTATGGCAGGAACTCCAGAGTCTGGGTCCTTGGGCTCTGGGTCTAGGTCTTGACCCTTCGGTGTGGGTTGTACTCTTGGGGTGGGCTCCCCAACCTATGATTAACCTGCCACAAAGTCCAGAACATGGGGAAGTCCCGTCCCAAAATGAGGTCATGGGGTAAGTTCATGACGACCACTACCTCATGTTGTCTCTCTCCACAGGGGGTCTGGATGGTGACAACCATGATAGGATAGTCTTTTAAGTCATTATGAATACACAGGACCCTGATTGTGCAGCCTGTGACAGTCCCAGGGTCAATGTGAGACCCATTAACTAGGGTCACCAGACTTCCATAATCCAACAGGGCCACTACCTGGCGCCCTGCCATGGTCACCTGGCAGAGGTGGCGCACATCATCAGAGTCTGGGCTGGCAGCCGTGAAAACAGGTGCTTCAAAAAGGGACACCCTCCTGGCAGAGCTGCAGTCCATGGGCTTAGGGTTGTGAGGACAATTGGCCGCAATATGTCCTGGTTCCTGACAGGACCAACAGGTGAGAGCCTCACCCCTCCTCCTCCCCAGGGGTATCAGCCTGATATGGGGAGTTACACTGGCCTGTGAACTTGTGGGAACCATGGGCCTTCAAGCCTTGGGGTTGGTCGGAAATTGAGAGGCCTTTATCCTGAGAGCCTGGGTAGCCCAGCACCTCTCCACCATCCACACCAGAGCATTGGCGTCAGCCAAGTCCCAATGTCCTACCCACTTCTGTATCTCACCAGGCAAGGCCCTCAGAAAGCGGTCCAGAACAATCTTCTCCTCCATCTGGGCCAGGGTTGAGGCCTCCGGCTGAAGCCACTTACGGACCAGGTGGATGAGGTGTTGCATCTGGGCCCTTAGTGGTAAAGCCTCTTGGTACCTCCAGCTATGGACTCTTTGTGCACGAAGGTGTAGGTCGACTCCCAAGCAGGCCAGGATCTCCACTTTTTCCGAAGGATAGTCCCAGGCTTCCTGCTCGATTAGGTCGAAATAGGTCTGCTGGGGCTCTGCAACGAGGAAGGGTGCCAACAACTCTGCCCAGTATTGCTGCGGCAGCCTTTTGCGGGTGGCCACTCTTTTAAACCCCATCAGGAAGGCCTCTACATTGTCCTCTGACGTCATCTTTGTCGTGGTTTTCCAGACTTCTCTCCTGGCATCCCGCTCTGAAATCACTGGACCAGCCCTTTGTTGTGCAGCCACTAGTGATGTCATCTGCTGAGCCAGCAATCGGTTAGTTTATTGCTGCTGCAACTCAACCAGCTGCTTTACTATCTCGTCCATGGCTGTGGCTTGTTGCTTCAGACATGCAAACAGTGTATGCTTCACTGCACCAGTACCCGCATCCTCCACCATATGTGGGGGGTCGCTCTAGTAGACACTTGGTAGCTGTGCAGGAAGCAGGGACACAGACAAGATAAAGTCCGATTTAAGTGTTTTTATTTCACACATATATTTAAACATAAGCATAGCCTTAACAAATAGGATTAAACAAACAAACCCTGCTCGGCTGAGCAAGTACCTATTGCAAAAAGACAGTCCCTGACTATACGTGGGACCAGCTACCCAGCCCACAGGTACAAATATTAAGTATTGGGTGGCACATGCAATACCTTCTGTAGTTCAACAGTCAGCTTCTCCAGGTATGGCCACACTGCTCAGATCTACACTGAGCTTTAAATTAGGCCCTAATGACCCATGTGACCCGCAGCTGTGGGCTATGGAAGCCCAGGACAGAAGCCTGGGTGAAGTGAGCGTCCCACTGCCAACCTCACTCACTCCAGTATAAGCAGGTCCCAGTACATATTTTACAATCTGTCTATGTTAGCTATGGATAACATAGACAAAACAGGCTATCAACCCTGCTTATCCAGTGTCTGGGTTAACCTCTCGGTTTCCAGAGACACACCCAAGGCTTACCACACACACACACACACACACACACACAGTTTAACTGTTTCAATCCCAGATATTGGTTCTCCCAAACGATACCCTTCTCACAGCAGCTACCTACCTTCCACATGTATTTCCTACACAACTTCAAGAAAATGTGAGTGATTTCTTAAAGGGGTATTCTCATCTTAATGATCACTGTTAAATCTGTTAATGATTTGACTGTGATCATTTTTCTAAATACATGTTATTAGCCAATTCCCATCCTTTTTTATAAAATAAGTCCTCTCTTACCTGATGTTGTCTTTGGTCTCCCCTGGTTACGGCCACCTCTCCTGTCGAATCCCGCCGGGCCGCGCTTGTGCAGAAGACTGAAAATTCTCTCCCGGTCGGGCCGTGCAATGTCCTGAACGTGCACGCCGCCGTGCATGCGCCATGATGACTTCTTCCTGGCCAGTATAGTACAGAGCCGCGAACGCGCACGTCACCATGGCGCATGCACGGCGGCGTTCAGGACATTGCGTGGCCCGGCCGGGAGGAAATCTTCAGTCTTCTGCGCAAGCGTGGCCCGGCCGGGAGAAGAATCCAGGAAGTGAATGTCGCGCTCAAGGAAGGTAAGTATGAAAAGGGAAGATGAGAATACCCCTTTAAGGTAACCATGCACATTAGATAGAGGTTGGTTAATGGTTGAACAGCAGGTGAACAAGCAAACATCTGTTGACTGTTCATTTCGCTTACATAACCATACATATTTTAGTCCATATTGGCTGTTACAGTTGTTCATGCTGGCCAAACATGTTCAATGAAACCTGCGTATGAACAAAAGATCTTTCTGGGATCATTCTTTCAAAGAAAGATCTCTCGTTCAAGAATATTTTTTTCTTTGAATGGAAGGTCTTTCATCCAACTACTAGACAAAAATATTAAACATGGCCAGCTTCTTTTTAAACAATAATGGTCTTTTATCAGATGATAAAACGATAGTTCGTTGTTAAATTTCGACCGGCGAATGTTCATTACTATCCATTTTCACGAGGGGCGGACTGGAAAAAACTATAAGTGGCCCCATGTTGTTCGCATGTCCAAATTGGTAGAAGGCAGAGCCAACAAAAGTAAGTAGGGCCAACACAAGTAGGCAGATTCAGCAATTCAATTTTGCAGCACAAAATACCACCCCAGCCGAGCAAATACCATAGTGCAGCACAATATATTTCCTCTGCAGAACCAAATATCACAGATCTCCACAAGTAACATGAGGTAATGCTGTCCTACTCTACTACAAGAATAACAGATGATGAGGAGAAGAGTCCATTGTCCTTCTTCCCCAGGATAGGTCGGTTCTGAGGTAAGCAGCACAATGAGTGGGACCTGAGTTTCATGTTTGCCATGAGCTTCTTCCCTGTGTATATGGATTTAATGTAATAATATGGTCTGCAGATCTATATATCTCTGTATCCTGTCACGTAATATACTTAATAACCAGTAATGTCTTTATAATGCAGATAACTTGATCTAGGCTGAGTGATCACATGGAGCAAGAGCTATCACAGTGTGAAGCTGTTTATCTCTCATAGACACTGAGTGGATTTGTAGACTCACAGGACTAAGGAAATAATCAAGCTGAAATGTGATTGTTATAACTTTGCTAACAGAAAATGCTACACAGATGGAAAATATTTCTTATAGGCACTTCAGTATACATCATGTCTCTACCTGAAGCAAATACTTGATCAAGCTCTGCCAACTCACTGTTATTCAGGACAGCTGTGCTACTTGACAGCTGCCTAACAGAACAATCTGTACTAGGAAGAAATTTGATTTTTCTGTACAGAGTACAATACCTGTAATTAATGCCCTTTTTTCAAAATAAAGTAGAAACAAGTATTTTTCCTGCACATGGCCCTGTCATACTTCTATGTTAGGCATAGTCATAAGGCAACTTCCATTAAATGTGCATGAGCATTCTACTTTGCCTTTAATTTCATATGGATGTGTAGCAAGACCCTGAGGAGCCAGTGAAGAGGATGGGAGTGGTAGCAGCCCTGATAAGATGTGTCACATTATACTCCCTCAGGCCATAGCTCCCTGGGGTCGGTCCAGTGAAGCAGGGACTCTTCTAGTAGCTGTGGGGCTCCCTACTTGATGGTAGTTTGGGGTGTCCTTGATGTTAAATGTCCATGTGGGTGGAAGGCAGGGCTTAAATGGTGCAATCACCAGTGTGTGGTGTTAGGAAAGTCAGTAACCAGGCCAGATTGACTAAAAAAACATAAAAATAACTCTGTACTTTGCACCAAAGTTGTAGTATATCCAGCAATTATCTGTACACAGTTCAAATTTTTCCCAGATATTCAAACATGAGCTACAGTAAGCAAGTATTTTGCAACAATGACCCTCAATTTAGTCTTTCTCTTGCTAGAGTCTCTAGTACTGGTATTTCTGGCTAGAAACTGCAATCTGTTAAAATGTCCACAATTCACATGGCAGCATGCGGTTTTAGAAATACAACTGGCCAAAATCATACCTGAAGCGTGAAGGGTGTTTTAACTCATTATCCCTCCACTGCAGCAGGGACTGAGCATTCTGCATTCTGATCACCCTGCTGACTAAAATTTTGTAGCTCTTGAATCCACTAATCTGGGGTGCATCGGGTGTCTTAAATTGTTTCCTCAAAACAGCAGCAAAGTCTGTAAATCTCTACACTGGTTACCTTGCTGACTCTCAAATGCATGTAGCCATGTAAATTTAGAAAAATCTTCTTTCTCTCTCTGGTGGTACTAGACGACACATGGGGATCCTTTAATCTCCAGAAGCATTGAAGCTGAATGCCTAAGAAGAGGAGCATATGCTATTTGTTCACTGCCTCCTTCAGGCCTGCCCTCACACTTTATACTCCTAGAGCAACTTAAAGGGAACCTGTCATGTGGATATTTGATTATAATCTAACTAATTATATACAATCATTAACTACTAAAAAGTGCCTTAGATGTATTCACTTACTGGTGTGACAGATGGTTACCTCATAATATACACACAAAGATGCCGCATGCTAATGAGCTGATTCGAGTCCGGCGTGATGTCATGGAGTCCAGCGTATATTTAACCCCTTAAGGACACAGCCTTTTTACACCTTAGGACCAGGCCATTTTTTGAAAATCTGACCAGAGTCCCTTTAAGTGCTGATAACTTTAAAACGCTTTGACTTATCCAGGCCGTTCTGAGATTGTTTTTTTGTCACATATTGTACTTCATGACACTGGTAAAATGGAGTCAAAAAAAATATTTTTTTTGCACCAAAAAATACTTAATTTAACAAAAATTTGGAAACATTTGCAAATTTCAAAGTTTCAGTTTCTCTACTTCTGTAATACATAGTAATACCCCCAAAAATTGTGATGACTTTACATTCCCCATATGTCTACTTCATGTTTGAATTGTTTTGGGAATGATATTTTATTTTTTGGGGATGTTACAAGGCTTAGAAGTTTAGAAGCAAATCTTGAAATTTTTCAGAAATTTACAAAAACTCAATTTTTAGGGACCAGTTCAGGTCTCAAGTCACTTTGCGAGGCTTACATTATAGAAACCACCCAAAAATGCCCCATCTAAGAAACTACACCCCTCAAGGTATTCAAAACTGATTTTGCATACGTTGTTAACCCTTTAGGTGTTGCACAAGAGTTATTGGCAAATGGGGAGGAAATTTGAGAATTTCATTTTTTTGTCAAATTTTTCATTTTAACACATTTTTTCCACTAACAAACCAAGGGTTAACAGCCAAACAAGACTGTATCTTTATTGCCCTGACTCTGCCGTTTACAGAAACACCCAATATGTGGCCGTAAACTACTGTACGGCCACACAGCGGGGCGTAGAGTGAAAGGTGCGCCGTTTGGTTTTTGGAAGGCTGATTTTTATGGACTGGTTTATTTACACCATGTCCCATTTGAAGCCCCCTGATGCACCCCTAGAGGAGAAACTCCCTAAAAGTGACCCCATCTAATAAACTACACCCCTCAAGGTATTCAAAACTGATTTTACATACGTCGTTAACCCTTTAGGTGTTGCACAAGAGTTATTGGCAAATGGCGATGAAATTTGAGAATTTCATTTTTTTGGCTAATTTTCCATTTTAACCCATTTTTTCCACTAACAAAGCAAGGGTTAACAGCCGAACAAGACTGTATCTTTATTGCCCTGACTCTGCTGTTTACAGAAACACCCCATATGTGGCCGTAAACTACTATACGGGCACACAGCGGGGCGTAGAGTGAAAGGTGCGCCGTTTGGTTTTTTGGAGGGCTGATTTTGCTGGACTGTTTTTTTGGCACCATGTCCCATTTGAAGCCCCCCTGATGCACCCCTAGATTATAAACTCCATAAAAGTGACCCCATCTAAGAAACGACACCCCTCAAGGTATTCAAAACTGATTTTACAAACTTTGTTAACCCTTTAGGTGTTGCACAAGATTTAATGGAAAATAGAGATACAATTTCAAAATTTCACTTTTTTGGCAGATTTTCCATTTTTATATTTTTTTTCCAGTTACAAAGCAAGGGTTAACAGCCAAACAAAACTCATTATTTATGGCCCTAATTCTGTAGTTTACAGAAACACCCCAGATGTGGCCGTAAACTACTGTACGGGCACACGGCAGGGCGCAGAAGGAAAGGAATGCCATACGGTTTTTGGAAGGCAGGTTTTGCTGGACAGTTTTTTTTTACACCATGTCCCATTTGAAGCCCTCCTGTTGCACCCCTAGAGTAGAAACTCCAAAAAAGTGACCCCATGTTAGAAACTACGGGATAGGGTGGCAGTTTTATTGGTACTAGTTTAGGGTACATATGATTTTTGGTTGCTCTATATTACACTTTTTGTGCGGCAAGGTAACAAGAAATAGCTTTTTTGGCACCGTTTTCTTTTTTGTTATTTACAACATTCATCTGACAGGTTAGATCATGTGGTAATTTTATAGAGCAGGTTGTCACGGACGCGGCGATACCTAATATGTATACAATTTTTATTATTTATGTAAGTTTTACACAATGATTTCATTTTTAAAACAAAAAAAATGTTTTAGTGTCTCCATAGTCTAAGAGCCATAGTTTTTTCAGTTTTTGGGCGATTATCTTAAGTAGGGTCTCATTTTTTGCGGGATGAGATGACGGTTTGATTGGCATCTATTTTGGGGTGCGTATGACTTTTTGATTGCTTGCTATTACACTTTTTGTGACGTAAGATGACAAAAAATAGCTTTTTTTACACCGTTTTTATTTTTATTTTTTTACGGTGGTCATCTGAGGGGTTAGATCATGTGATATTTTTATAGAGCCGGGCGATACGGACGCGGCGATACCTAATATGTATACTTTTTTTTTATTTATGTAAGTTTTACACAATGATTTCATTTTTGAAACAAAAAAAATCATGTTTTAGTGTTTCCATAGTCTAAGAGCCATAGTTTTTTCAGTTTTTGGGCGATTATCTTGGGTAGGGTATGATTTTTGCGGGATGAGATGACGGTTTGATTGTTACAATTTTGGCGTACATGCGACTTTTTTGATCACTTTTATTACCTTTTTTGGGAAGTAAGGTGGGCAAAATTTCAATTTCATCATAGTTTTTTATTTTTTATTTTTATGGCGTTCACCGTTCGGGTAAAGTAACATGACCGTTTTATAGATCAGGTCGTTACGGACGCGGCGATACCAAACATGTGTAGGGAATTTTATTTTTTTCATTTTTTATCAGTGATAAATGTGTTTTTTGATTTTTACTTTTTTTTCACTTTTATTCACTTTTTTTTTTACCCAGACCCACTTGGTTCTCGAAGATCCAGTGGGTCTGATGTCTGTATAATACAGTACAGAACAATATATATTGTACTGCACTGTATTTTACTTACACTGAACAGATCTATGCCTTCAGCACAGATCTGTTCAGCACCATGGACAGCAGGATGCCTGAGAGGCGTCCTGTTGCCATGGGAACCTTCCCCGTCTGCTCAGTTCTGGTCAGAACTTCGCAGACGGGGAAGGGTAAGGAGGGGATCTGTCGGGGGGCTGTCTGGGGGCTCTCTCCCTCCCCATCGGGGGGCTGCAAAGGCACAGCAGCCCCCCGATGGGAGAGGGAGGGAGCTCCCTGCGCTGTTAACCTTTTCCATACAGCGGTCCGTACGGACCGCTGTATGGAAAGGGTTAAACGGCTGACATCGCATCGCAGATGTCAGCCGTTTATACCAGGGTGCCAGCAATGTGCCAGGGTGCCAGCAATGGTATACCCACTAGAAACCAACGATTATACCAGGGGAGGCGGGTGGGGGATCGCGATCCCGCCTGCCGCACCGCCCGCCTCCCGCACCGCCCACACCGCCCGCAACCCTCCCCCTGCACCTCCCGCCACCATAAAATCATTGGGGGGTGCAGGGGGGGGGTGAATAAAACGTTTTTTTAGGCATATAAAATTTCTGATCCCCGCGGTCAGGGACCGCGGGGACCAGAAACTGCAGAAATCGCAGCAGACCGCAGGTCTGAATTGACCTGCGGTTTGCCGCGATCGCCGACATGGGGGGGTCACGGGACCCCCCCGCGCATTTAGCCTAGGTGCCTGCTCAATGATTTGAGCAGGCACCGGGTTCCAATCACTGCCAGCCGCACGGCAGTGATCGAAAATACACAGGGCGTACATGTACGCCCTGTGTCCTTAAGTACCAGGGCACAAGGGCGTACCTGTACGCCCTATGTCCTTAAGAGGTTAATTCAGAGCTAAAGCCACTCCCCTGCCCACCTGCTGCTGATTCCTATGGAAACAAACTGTCATTCAGCAGCAGGTGGGCGGGGAGAGTCAGGAGCTCATGAATATTCATGACTCATCATTATCAGCTGGAGCTTTTCAATACAGGATGTTGGCAGATTGACTGGGTCAATTAAAGAAAGTGACCCAGCATTGTGCTAAGAGAATCAGTCACTTATTTATGTTGCCCTTAGTTAGGACACCATAAAACTGGTGACAGGTTCTCTTTAAATCTTCTCATGGAACTACAGGGAGGGTTAGCTCACACCCTAAGCTCCATGGAGCGATGGGTCAGGATAGTTAATGCCTTTCTCATGTTTAAGCATACTGGAAGTGTCACATTACATACATTGGGGAAAATAAGTATTTCATACTCTAGCAATTTTGGAAGTTTTCCCACCTACAAAGAATGGAGAGGCCTGTAATTTTTATTGTAGGTAGTGGGTACACTTCAACTGTGAGAGACAGAATAAATAAAAAAAATCTTGAAAATCACATTGTATGATTTTTAAATAATTAATTTGCATTTTATTGCATGAAATGTATTTGATACAATAGAAAAACAGAACTTAGTATTTGGTGTAGTGCCCTGGGGTACTGTAAAGTCTGGACATTTGTGCACATTTTCCCCTGATTCCCTTTTTCTCTTTTTTCTCTTGAAAGGGTTTACTTGCACTGTTTAATACTGTTTAACTGCATTTTATATGTAAGTTGTGATATACAGTACAGACCAAAAGTTTGGACACACATTCTCATTCAAAGAGTTTTCTTTATTTTCATGACTATGAAAATTGTAGATTCACACTGAAGGCATCAAAACTATGAATTAACACATGTGAAATTATATACATAACAAACAAGTGTGAAACAACTGAAAATATGTCATATTCTAGGTTCTTCAAAATAGCCACCTTTTGCTTTGATTACTGCTTTGCACACTCTTGGCATTCTCTTGATCAGCTTCAAGAGGTAGTCCCCTGAAATGGTTTTCACTTCACAGGTGTGCCCTGTCTGGTTTAATAAGTGGGATTTCTTGCCTTATAAATGGGGTTGGGACCATCAGTTGCGTTGAGGAGAAGTCAGGTGGATGCACAGCTGATAGTCCTACTGAATAGACTGTTAGAATTTGTATTATGGCAAGAAAAAAGCAGCTAAGTAAAGAAAAACGAGTGGCCATCATTACTTTAAGAAATGAAGGTCAGTCAGTCAGCCGAAAAATTGGGAAAACTTTGAAGGTAAGAGCTATTTGACCATGAAGGAGAGTGATGGGGTGCTGCGCCAGATGACCTGGCCTCCACAGTCACCGGACCTGAACCCAATCGAGATGGTTTGGGGTGAGCTGGACCGCAGAGTGAAGGCAAAAGGGCCAACAAGTGCTAAGCATCTCTGGGAACTCCTTCAAGACTGTTGGAAGACCATTTCAGGGGACTACCTCTTGAAGCTCATCAAGAGAATGCCAATAGTGTGCAAAGCAGTAATCAAAGCAAAAGGTGGCTACTTTGAAGAACCTAGAATATGACATATTTTCAGTTGTTTCACACTTGTTTGTTATGTATATAATTCCACATGTGTTAATTCATAGTTTTGATGCCTTCATAGTCATGAAAATAAAGAAAACTCTTTGAATGAGAAGGTGTGTCCAAACTTTTGGTCTGTACTGTATATCCTGTTCATTTGCACTGTATTTGCAAGGATTTGTGGAATGGGTTTAATGAATACTGAGAGACTTTGGGACTTTGAATAAGAAGCTGATAATTTTCCACAGCTGTCATAGGGTTTAAGGAAGTGCATGTTTTGGAGGGAAAAGGCCAGATTTGTTTACCACCAACACCAGACTGACCTTTTGAATGTCTGGTTTTGCGCTGTTGTTATGTCTGTAAAAACTGCTGTGTTATTGCCATTGAGTATCATTGAAGCTCTAATGTACGTCTATGCCAGACTGGAGTGATAACTTTGTAATTGTTTGTGCCAAGTTTCTCCACTCCATCCCTCACACTAGACGGTTACAGTCTAGCTAGAAATGGTATATAAGGAGAGAAGTCAGAACCCCTAGTGTTCTGTAGTTAGGGAACAGTGCTTGGAAGAGGAAAACCTATATCACTAGCCATTGACCTGGGTACCAGCCTTCTGAAGAGAGAGAGGGACAGCTAGATCAGGCCTTTCCTCAGCATCAAACCCTTCTTCTGCAAGGGAGGAGACTGGAGAAGCCAGCCCTATGCCTTGACTGTATTGTTTTACACCTGAATTCCTCCAGTAAAGAAGCACACTGGTTTACTGCAGACCCTGACTCTCTGGACTTATTTCCCATTGGGGTATATCATGCTTTACCATCCCCTCCAAAGAGCAGCAACATGTGGTTACTAGGGTTGAGCGAACCCGAACTGTAAAGTTCAGGTTTGTACCGAACTTTCGGATTTTTGGACCCCGGACCCGAACCTGAACATTTCAGTAAAAGTTTAGGTTTGGGTTCGGTGTTCGAACAGCAGCCAATCAACAACCGTTTAACTCTGTGCCCTTAGGCCCCTTTCACACGAGCGAGTATTCCGCGCGGATGCGATGCGGGAGGTGAACGCATTGCACCCGCACTGAATACCAACCCATTCATTTCTATGGGGCTGTGCACACGAGCGGTGATTTTCACGCATCACTTTTGCGTTGCGTGAAAATCGCAGCATGCTCCTCTTTGTGCGTTTTTCACGTAACGCAGGCCCCATAGAAATGAATGGGGTTGCGTGAAAATCGCAAGCATCCGCAAGCAAGTGCGGATGCGGTGCAATTTTCACGCACGGTTGCTAGGAGACGATCGGGATGGAAACCCGATCATTATTATTTTCCCTTATAACATGGTTATAAGGGAAAATAATAGCATTCTGAATACAGAATGCATAGTAAAACAGCGCTGGAGGGGTTAAAAAAAATAAAAAATCATTTAACTCACCTTAATCCACTTGCTCGCTTAGCCCGGCATCTCCGTCTGTCTCTTTTACTGTATAGGACCTGTGGTGAGCATTAACTATAGTTCAAGGACCTGGGATGACGTCACTCCGGTCATCACATGGTACGTCACATGATCTTTTACCAGTCACGCGAGCAAGTGGATTAAGGTGAGTTAAATGTTTTTTGTTTTTTTTTTAACCCCTCCAGCGCTGTTTTACTATGCATTCTGTATTCAGAATGCTATTATTTTCCCTTATAACCATGTTATAAGGGAAAATAATACTATTTACAGAACACCGATCCCAAGCCCGAACTTCTGTGAAGAAGTTCGGGTTTGGGTACCAAACACGCGCGATTTTTCTCACGCGAGTGCAAAACGCATTACAATGTTTTGCACTCGCGCGGAAAAATCGCGGGTGTTCCCGCAACGCACCCGCACATTTTCCCGCAACGCCCGTGTGAAAGGGGCCTTAGAAGCCATCACAGCCATGCCTACTAATGGCATGGCTGTGATTGGCCAGTGCAGCATGTGACCCAGCCTCTATTTAAGCTGGAGTCACGTAGCGCTGCACGTCACTCTGCTGTGCTTAGTGTAGGGATAGGATATTGATGCTGTGAGGGAGAGAATAGAAAAAAAACTTTAATCAGAACTGCAATTGAACTCAGCGATCTACCTAGATTTTGTTGTGTGGGTGCAGTGCACAAACTTTTTACCCTGCCCTAAGCCCAGTGACAGATAAAAATAACTTTTATCCGTCTGTTGGGCGGCGGCGGCCATTTTATGCAAGCTCAGTGCACCAGCACTGCATATGTGCTTTTGTGACATTGAAATCCAAGCTTGAAATACTGCAATAATAATCTGGGTTTAAAAAAACACCCTTTTTTGGCAATATCCTACATCTGGTGCCTTTGCAGCATTAGTCAGTGTGCAATTCAAGCTAGAAATAGAGCAATAATTTTCTGGGTTTTAAATAACACCCTTTTTCGGCAAAATACAATTTTACAGCCCTTGCTGTATCTGTACGTGTGAAATTTAAGCGTTATATACTGCTGTCATATTGTTATTAAAAAAACTCCCTTTTTGGGCAAAGTACTTAATATTGCAGCCTTTGCTGCATTCGTGATTTTTAAAACAAGCTTTAAATACTTCAATATTTTAAAAAACACATATTTTTGCAATACCCCCAATTTGGGGCCTCTGCCGCATTAGTCAGTGTGCAATTCAAGCTAGAAATACAGCTTTAATTTTCTAAGTTTTTAAAAAGAACCTTTTTGGGCAAAATACACAATTTTACAGCCCTTGCTGCATCTGTACGTGTGAAATTCAAGCATTATATACTGCTGTCATATTCTGTTATTCAAAAAACACCCAAAATACTTAATATTGCAGCCTTTGCTGTATCTGTGAGTGTTAAAAACAAGCTTGAAATACTTCAATAATTTTCAGGCTTTTAAAAAAATCTTAATTTTGCAGCCTTTGCTGCATCTGTAATTGTGAGATACACTCTTTACATACTGCTGTGCTATTCTGGTATTAAATAAACACCCATTTTGGGCAAAAATCTTAATTTGCGGCCTTGTCTGCATCTGTACGTGTGAGATACACGCTTTAGATACTGCTATGCTTTTCTGGTATTAAAAAAACACCAATTTAGGGCAAAAATCTCAATTTTGCAGCCTTTGCTGCATCTGTCATTGTGAGATACATGCGTTAGATACTGTTGTTCTATTCTGTACACCCATTTTGGGCAAGATCCTAAATTTGAGAAATATGAGGAGAGCGTCAAATAAGGGACGTGGCCCCGGTCGTAGTGCTGCTGGTGGAGCTCCTGTTGCAGGGAGAGGACGTGGTCGATCTGTGCCAGCTACACGCAGAAGTGAAACACCTTTCTCAGGTGCGAGTAGGCGACAGAACCTTCAGCGGTATTTAGTCGGGCCTAATACGGCTCTACGAATGGTGAGGCCAGAACAAGTACAGGCGATAGTAGATTGGGTTGCTGACAGTGCCTCCAGTTCCATTACATTGTCTCCCACCCAGTCTCCGGCTGAAAGATCAGAGTTGACACCTGCAGCCGATGTCCATCAGTCTATCACCTCAACCCCTTGCAAATCAGCCAAGCAGTCTGAGCCCCAAGTCATGCAGCAGTCTCTTCTGCTTTTTGATGACTCTGTTAGCAGGGTTTCCCAGGGCCATCCACCTAGCCCTGCCCCAGAAGTGGAAGTTATTGAGTGCACCAATGCCCAAAGACTTATGTTTCAAGATGAGTACATGGGAGGACCACTGCAGTACGTCTCGGATGATGCCGTGGCTTTTGAAAGTGTGTAGACCGACAAGGAGGGCAGGGGTGAAGACTGGCTGGAAGATGATGTGGAGAACGATGAGGTCCTCGACCCCACATGGAATCAAGATCATGCGAGTGACCTATGTACTTCGGATGAAGAGGCGGTGGTCGCACAGAGCCACCAGCACAGCAGAAGAGGGAGCAGGGTGCAAAAGCGGAGCGGCCGTCCCCTAGACAGTACGCCTGCTACTGCCCACCACAGCAAGGTACCGAGCACACCAAAGCCAGCTCCAAGGAGTTCCCTGGCGTAGCAGTTCTTCAGACAATGTGCTGACAACAAGACATGAGTGGTTTGCACGCTGTGCAATCAGTGCCTGAAGCGAGGCATAAACGTTCTCAACCTGAGCACAACCTGCATCTAAGTGCAAGGCACGACCTGCAGTGGAGTAGACACCTCAAAAACCAAGAAAGGTCTCTGGCTCCTCCTGCTTCCTCTTCTGCTGCAGTCTCAGACTCTTAATCCACCTCTGGAGTACCAGTGCTACCTGTCACCCCGCAGACAGAGGATCTGCCAGCAACACCACTACCTGGGTCACAAAGCATCTCCACAATTTCCCACGGAAGCGTTCAGCTCTCCATCTCCCAAATACTGGAGCGGAGGAGGAAGTACCCCCCTACCCACCCGCAATCTCTGGCCCTGAATGCCAGCATTTCAAAATGACTGTCCTTTGAAATGCTGGCATTCCGTCTGATGGAGACAGAGAGTTTTAAAAGTCTTATGGCGGTGGCTGTCCCACAGTACATCGTGCCCAGCCGCCACTACTTTTCCAGGCGTGCCATCCCTTCCCTGCACACCCAAGTGGGGGCCAAAATCAGGTGTGCACTGTCCCCGATATGTCAGAGCTGCTGCATAAAGTGCGGGCCGTCTGTGCGCACTTTCAGCGTTCTCACCCTGCTGCTGCTCGCCTGTCAGCGCTGCAGCGTAACTTCGGCCTTCCCGCTCACCGCCTCATATGCGACATGCCCACAAGGTGGAACTCCACCTTGCACATGCTGGCCAGACTGTGCCTGCAGCAGCAGGCGATAGTGGGGTTTCAGCTGCAGTACGCACGGGTGAATGGCTCTGCGGAACAGCACCTCTTTACCACCAATGACTGGGTCTCCATGCGAGACCTGTGTTCCTTGTTGCGCTGTTTTGAGTACTCCACCAACATGGCCAGTCCTCATAACGCTGTTCTCAGCGTTACTATACCACTTCAATGCCTCCTTGAAAAACGCTGCTGGCGAATGTGGAAGAGGATGTGGCACAGGAGGAGGAGAAGGAAGAGGGATTATTTCATAGAGTTTCCGGCCAGTCATTCACAAGTGGCTCCGAGGGTGGGTTCCTGCACCCACAAATGCCAGGTACACAATTGTACAGCCAGGGCACAGTTCTGGAGGATGACAAGGTGGAGGATGAGGAGGAGGAAATGGAGGAGGAGGAACCATGTTCACAGCAGGGTGACACCTAAACCAACTCATGGCCATCACTGGTGCATGGCTGGGGGGATACAGAGGACACAGACGATACACGGCCAACAGAAGACAGCTTTTTGTTGCCTCTGGGCTGCCTGGCACACATTAGTGATTACATGCTGCAGTATCTCCGCAACGACCGCCGAGTTGCCCACATTCTAACTTGTGCTGATTACTGGGTGGCCACGCTGCTGGATCCCCATTAAAAGGACAACGTACCGTCCTTAAATCCATCACTGGAGCATGATCGTAAGATGCGCTAGTACAAGCGCACACTGGTAGATGAGCTGCTGGTAGACGTGTGTTTAGCACGGCAGGGGGGCGTTGTCACAGACAAGCGCAGCCGTCTGTCCACAGCCAATGTGGACAAGCTTTTGTTCATTAAAATAAACCAGTCATGGATCCCACAGGACTTGTCCGTACCTTTTGCAGAATAGACATGTATACCAGCCTTAACCAGCCATTGTTATACTACAGCTCAATTGCTCATTGTTGTATTTTGGATATTTCACACTCTTTTAAAGTGTACCCCAATAAAAAAAATAATAATAAAATTAAATTAAATTAAAACCGAAAACCAGTGTTGGCTACCTAGTCCTCCTCCAACACCGCTTCCACCTACACCGCTACATCCACCGCCTTCTCAAACTCCTTCTCCATATGGACCTCCACCTCATAAACCAAGTTTATTTATTTTTTATTTGTACATATTTAATTTTATTTTATGTAATTTCACAAATTTGTCTGTTACATTTTCTGGTGAAATTCACCACTTTTGGGTGTGATATACCACTGCTATACCTAGTAGACAGGTAAAAAAAATTCACTAATTTGTCTGTTACATATTCGAGTAAAATTCACAAATTTTTGAGTGTGATATACCCTGGCTGTACATAGTAGACAGGTAACATTTCACTAAATTGTCTATTATATATTCGGGTGTAATTCACCAATTTTTAGGTGTGATATACCACTGCTATACCTAGTAGACAGGTAAAAACATTTCACTAATTTGTCAGTTACATTTACAGGTGAAATTCACCAATTTTTGGGTGTGATATACCCCGGCTGTACCTAGTAGACAGGTAAAAACATTTCACTAATTTGTCTGTTACATTTTCTGGTGAAATTCACCCATTTTTGGGTGTGATATCCCACTGCTATACCTAGTAGACAGCTAAAAAAAAAAAATCATTAATTTGTTTGTTACATATTCGGGTGAAAATCACATATTTTTGGGTGTGATATACCCCTTCTCTACCTAGTAGACAGGTAACATTTCACTAATTTGTCTGTTACTTATTCGGGTGTAATTCAACAATTTTTGGGTGTGATATACCACTGCTATACCTAGTAGACAGATAAAAAAAAATCATAAATTTTTTTGTTACATTCTTGACATTTTATAATTTTTGCTGTGAATAAACCCCTGCTCTGCACAAGTGACAGGGACCAAAACTTTTAAAAATCATCTGTTCCATTGGTGGGTGATATTAACCTGTTTCTGGCGATGACAAACTCTTTAATTGGCCCTTTCATTCGATCCTTCTGCTTTAATAATTTGTCCCACATTTCAGCTCAATTACATTGCAGCCATTGACCCCCTTTGGATGTGGTCTCTCTTTCTCATGCTCCCTCTCCGGCGTGGAACCCTGATTCGCTGATAACCGTAATCAACATGGTTGAAGAACATCGAAAGTTGATAGACAAGATATCCAAATGGATCGTGGAGATCACGGGGACATGCGATCAGACAGAAGTTATCTAGAGTCAACAAAGCGGCAGCAGGGTCTTTCCTGTCTAACGTTTCCAAATCTAAAATACCCCAGTGACATTCCCTATAATTTTTTATTAATCATTCCAATAACAGGGCATCTTAAGAGTCCTGTATTGTTATTTATCGTCACTACCTCCCCGAGTCGGAAGTGGGTAATTGCCGCGCGTCCCCTCCTTTCCTTCAATTCTTCAGTTTTAATAGCTTCTCTCACATTTTCGCTCGATCACAATTAAATTTCATCCATTGATCTCCCTTGGATGTAGTCTCTTTCTCACACTCCCGCTCTGGTGTGGAACCCTGATTCGCCGCTAACCGTGATCAACATGGTAGGCGCAGAAAATAATATCAAAAGTTAATATAGCAGATATCCAATTGGATCGTGAACATCACTGGGACGTGCGACATGGTGGGCAGTATGTGTGCACACGCCTACACGAACTAACTGATGGTTCTGCCCCCTGCAACTTCTGGGTCTCCAAATTGGGCACATGGCCTGAGCTTGCCCTTTACGCCTTGGAGGTGCTGGCCTGCCCTGCAGCCAATGTATTGTCTGAATGTGTGTTTAGCACGACTGGAGCAGTGTAGGCTACCTCCTCCTACTCCACCACTGCTTCCACCTAAACCGCCATATCCACCGCCTCCTCAACCTTCTACTCCATATGGACCTCGTCCTCCTAGATCAAGATTTTTTTTTTTTTTTTTTACGTTATTTAAAATCATTTCTCTATCCACATTTCTTTGGAGAGCACTTGCCATGCTCTTAACCACATTTTGATGCCATTTTCAGCCCTCTAGCCCTTTCCATGACATTTTTACAGCCATTTTAGTGCTCAAAAGTTCAGGTCCTCATTGACTTCAATTGGGTTCGGGTTTCGGGTAAAGTTTAGGTCCCGAACTCAAACTTTTTTGTGAAGTTCGGCCGAACCTGTCGAACCCGAACATCCAGGTGTCCGCTCAACTCTACCAACCACTTATGTTTCAGGATGAGGACATGGGAAGACCACTGCAGCATGTCTCTGATGATGACGAAACACAGGTGCCAACTGCTGCGGCTTTCTGCAGTCTGCAGACAGACAAGGAGGGCAGGGGTAAAGAGTGGGTGGAAGATGATGTGGAGGATGCTGAAGTACTAGACCCCACATGGAATCAAGGTCATGCGAGTGACGTGTGCAGTTTGGAGGAAGAGGCGGTGGTCGCACAGAGGCACCAGCACAGCAAAAGAGCGAGCAGGGTGCAAAAGCGTCTGTTACATTCTTCGGGTGACATTTTACAATTTTTGCCGTGAATAAACCCCTGCTCTGCATAGGTGACAGGGACCTAAATTTCTTAAAATCGTCTGTTACATTGATGGTTGACATTAACCCATTTTTGCTGGTGAAAAACCCCTGCTCTGCATTTCTGACAAGGGACAAAATTTTGTAAAAATGTCTGTTACTGATCGGAAGATGCGCGATTACAAGCGCACGCTGGTCGACACGCTGCTGATGGCATTCCCACCTGACAGCGGGGGCTCAGTAGAAGCACAAGGCGTAGGCTGAGGAGGAGGAAGAGGTCGCCAACGCAGCTGGGGCACCGCCAGCACGTCAGAAGGCAGGGTTAGCATGGCCTAAATGTGGAAAAGTTTTGTCAGCACGCCACAACAACCTGCACCACCAGCTGAAATGGAATGTCTTAGCAGGAGGCAGCATTTCAGCAACATGGTGGATCAGTACGTGTGCACACGCCTACACGTACTGACTGATGGGTCTGCCCCCTTCAACTTCTGGGTCTCCAAATTGGGCACATGGCCTGAGCTTGCCCTTTACGCCTTGGAGGTGCTGGCCTGCCCTGCAGCCAGTGTATTGTCTGAACATTTGTTTAGGACGGCAGCAGCGGGATATCAGACAAGCGCAGCCGCCTGTCCACAGCCAATGTGGACAAGCTAACGTTCATTAAAATGAACCAGGCAGGGATCCCACAGGACTTGTCCGTACCTTGTGCAGAATAGACATGTATACCGGCCTCACCCAGCCATTGTTGTACTCCAGCGCACTTTCTCTTTGTTTTATTTTTTATATTACCCAATGTTTTGGGGTCTACCCAAATTTAAACAAACAAAAAGAAATAAAATAAAATAAAAAACAAAACCAAACACCAATGTTGGCTACCTCCTCCACCGCCGCTTCCACCTACACTGCCACACCAACTGCCTCCTCAGCCTGCGCGATCATCAACCTCCTCAGGGCAACAGCGCTCAGGTTACATCACTGGGCTCGGCGCATGCCCAGTGAGACTTTTGAGGCTGTTGCCCTCAGGAGGTTGATGATCGCGCAGGCCGCAGGCGGTACTGCGTCTGCACGAGTTTTCTGGCCACCGACAGGAAAAAGAACGGGGCATTTCTAGAAGGTAGACTATGACGTGGGGAGGGGGCGGAACCGTTTCCCGGGCTGTGGGAGGTTATTTCAGAGTCAGGAGGCGTTCTTGGGCACTGCAGGGGGGCGTCACTGGGCACCCGAGAGGGGAAAAAAAAAAAACCTCTGGGCACCTTGGACCCTCATTAGCATATCATAAAAAGCGCTTTTATATCAAAAGGACAAAACTAAATCAAGTAAAAAGAAGACTGCTGGAAATAAGGTACTTTAGTGAACATAGCGATGGTGACAGCTTAAAATGCTAAAAGCAGGTGACAGATTCCCTTTAAGACCAATTGTGGCAGGAATAGGATCTTATTCGGAACAACTTTTGGAATGGGTCAATTCTCTGCTGCAACTCCTTGTGCCTCTTATACCGGGCTATCTTAAAGACACATGTAGCGTTCTCCAGAATTTCCATCAATTCACATGGCAAAAAGAGTACATATAGGTTACTGCCGATATTAATTCACTATATACCAACATCCCACACCATTTGGACATTTTAGCTTTAAAATGGCTTTTGGATATATATATCAATTATACCCTGGAACTCCGTGATTTTATTTGCATTTGCACAGATTTTTTGCTTAAGCATAATTTTTTTATGTTCAATGGTTCATATTATTTACAAATATCCAGAGTTTCAATGGGTGCGAAATTTTCCCCTTCGGTGGCCAACGTATTTATGGCATGGTGGGAGAATAGTTTTTTTATTTTCGGACAGTAACCCATACTCGATGTCAATGAAATGGTATGGACGCTTTATTGATGACATGCTGTGGGTATGGCAGGGTGATGTAAAAGATCTGATGCTATTTGTGGCGTATTTAAACAACTGTGTCCCCTCCATTAAACTCACTATGGTCAGTGATTTTTTTCTCAATTGTATTTTTGGATCTCTCATTGTGGGGTGATCGAGGGAACCATAGGATCTATACCTGTACACACCGTAAAACTACTGCGGGCAATACCCTGCTCCATGCATCATCCTGCCACCTCCCCATGTAGCCAAAAACATTCCCAGATGGGAAATGTTGAGGGCTCGACGTAACTGCTCCATTTAGAATTTATTTTTGAAGGAAGCCTCTGATATTTCAGCAAGGTTACAGATTAGGGGATATTCGATGGAAAATATTCGCAAGGCGAAAGAACATGCGATTATCATGGACAAAGATTCACTTGTATTCACTCGAACTAAGAACATGAAGCAAATCCATAAGAAAAAATATAAGAGAAGAAAATGTGATCGATCTCGTATTCGAAGTTTGAGTGAACCAGTGACTTTCGTCACAAACTATAGTGCCGCATATCCCCTTATCTGCAACATTTTACGTAAACATTTTCCAGTTATAGGTTTTGATGAAGGCTGGGGGGATATTGCAGAGGCAGGCATTAGGTGTATAGCGAAAAAAGCACCAACTATTGGACAAAAAGTAAGTCCTAGCTTATTTTCGGAGAACGCTATTTGTGAACCAGTGTGGCTGACTACTAAGGGTAATTTTAAATGTGGAAGCAAGAAGGGTATTTGCTGCTCACATATGTCAGTTAGTAAAAATATTGTATTCACATCGAATGGCAGTACACATGAACTGCGACAATATATGAATTGCAATACAGAATATGTTGTGCATGTCATTACTTGTCGAACCTGCGCATTGCAATATGTGGGATGTACTATGTACCAGCTCAAGGTAAGAATTCGCAAACACCTGAGTGACATCCCGCATGTTTCAACTTGTAATGTATCAGCAGCCACATCACACTTTGAGATAGTCCATAAGGGCGATACCTCTGCGTCTTTCGTGCAAGGTATCAAAAGAGTTACCACACCAATTAGAGGGGGAGATCGCAGACAAAAACTTTTTAATAGAGAGACATACTGGATGTTTAATCTTGGAACATGCATACCAAAGGGGTTAAATAGAAAACATGACCTAACCCTACAATATAAATAATACAATTTTCATCTATATTGGGTCTCCGTCCACCTGACTGAATTTTTCCCCTCTGTCAACATTCGACTAGTCACCAGGTGCTGATTCCAGGTGATGGGGATTATTCAATCAAGTGGGCATGTCTTTTGCCTGTGTATAAAATAGAGGTCTTTAAGTTTATTTGTTTGTCTTGATGAAGGGCTAAGATGTTATAGCCCGAAACGCGTCACAGCAAAGTGTCCTATTTGATGTCGGATTTTATGGAAGTCAAATAAAGCATTTTTATTCCATGCTCCACTGGGAGGTGGCAGGTGAGAGCTGCAGTGATTTCTTTTTCACCCATTATAATATATTATATATTCAAAATATATAATAATATGTGTAAATATATTATGGCTAAATATATATATATATATATATATATATATACACAGCTAATATAAAAAGTCTACACACCCCTGTTAAAATGTCAGGTTTCTGTGCTGTAAAAAAAATTAGACAAAGATAAATCATTTCAGAACTTTTTCCTCCTTTAATGTGACCTATAAACTGTACAACTCAATTGAAAAACAAATGTAAATCTTTTAGGTAGAGGGAAGAAAACATATACAAATAAAATAATATGGTTGCATAAGTGTGCACACCCTTAAACTAATACTTTGTTGAAGCACCTTGGCAAGATTTGCCCACTCTTCTTTGCAAAAACACTCCAAATCTGTCAGATTGCGAGGACATCTCCTGTGCACAGCCCTCTTCGGATCACCCCACAGATTTTCAATCGGATTCAGGTCTGGGCTCTGGCTCAGCCATTGCAAAACTTTAATCTTCTTCTGGTGAAGCCATTATTTTGTTGATTTGGATATATGGTTTGGGTCGTTGTCATGCTATCTATCTAGCTATCTATCTATCTAGCTATCTATCCAGTATTTATCTAATATCTATCTCATATCTATCTATCTAATATTTATCTAATATATATCTAGTTCATACCCATATCTATCTAACTAACTATCTTTCTATCTATGTTATATTAGCAAATTAGGAAATTATATTTAATTATATATGATCGTGTTTAATAAAATAATATTATGAATATTGGTAAGTAATACAAATTTCAAAAACCATGTTTTGCCATATATATCTAACTCATACCCATACCTATCTAACTATCTATAATTCTATCTGTTATATTAGAAAATTAGGAAATTATAGTTTATTATATATGATCGTGTTTAATAAAATAATATTATAAATATTGGTAAGTAATAAAAATTTCAGAACCATGTTTTGCCAGGCATATAAAGACAGCATCGCTGTATGTAACTATTTTAAACAGAAAACAGTATTTATAAAACTTTGATTATGTATCTATTTATCTTTCTTTGTATCAGACTAGCCCCTTAAAGGGCCACTAACCTTGCAGGCTCTCTTCTCACCATGTTTAGTGTAAATACAAGCTATTGTCCCCTGTTATCAGTCATTTCAGGGGATAATATGACTGTGGGGGCGGATAATACAGTCTATTGTTACCAGTTATAAGTCATTTCAGGGCGTGGAGAGGATTACTGTATGACAGGAGAATACAATCTATTGCTTCCGGTTATCAGGCATTTCAGGCTGTGAAAATGTTAACTGTAGTGTAGGTGGATGAATTACAAGTATTGCAGAAATCACTGTGCCCCCCACCCAAAATGATCTCTACTTCATGTCATGTATCTTAAGTGCTTATATCTAGCGTGATTTTTCATATGGCTTTTTTGGAGATCAAATGTGCAGTAAATCTGCCTAGTCACTCTGTGATATTGGGTGAGGGGCCTTGCTTTCGGTTACAGCTAGAATTCTATAATTTTTTAAGTGCAAAAATATTGCAAAATAGCTGTACAATAAAATTAATCTAATGCTAAAATAAAAATGCTAAAATAAAATGTAAAAAATATATAAAAATTAAAATATAAAAATATTAAAGATTAGTTCTACAATATGAATAGTCTAATGCTATGGTAAAATGAATGTTAAAATTAAGTGCAAAAATATTGAAAAATAGTGCTACAATAAAATAAATCTAATGTTTAAATAAAAAATGCTAAAATAAAATGTAAAATATATAAAAAGGTGTTTAATAGGGTTTGATAGTCTGATAAAAAGAGTTTGATTAAACCTTAATATCATTTTATTTTTAAAGATATTAAAATGATTGTTCTGACTATATCATATTAGGACGTGTCCTGGCATGCTTTGACAACTGTTTAGCTTTAATTAGGACAGTTATTCCAGCTCTTTAGTGTGGGGGTGGTCTGGTTAGGCCTTCTACATTTGGTAAGTGTTTGTACAAATTGATAGATATATAGCATACTGATAGATAGATAGATAGATAGATAGATAGATAGATAGATAGATAGAGACATAGATAGATATTAGAAGATAGATAGATAGATAAATAGATAGATATTAGAAGATAGATAGATAGATAGATAGATAGATAGATAGATAGATAGATATTAGATAAATACTAGATAGATAGATAGCCAGATACATAAAAAGATAGATAAATATTAGATGATTGATAGCTCGATATAGAGAAAGATAGATAGATATCAGATAGCTAGATACATTATCAAAGTTATATAAATACTGTTTTCTGTTACAAATAGTTATATACAGCAATGCTGTTTTTATACACTGTGGCAAATCATGTTTTTTAAATTTTTATTACTTGCCAATATTTATTATATTATTTTATTAAACACAATCATATATAATTAAACATAATTTCCTAATTTGCTAATATACCATAGATAGAAAGATAGTTAGTTACATAGATATGAATATGAGCTAGATATATATTAGATAAATATTAGATAGATAGATAGATAGATAGATAGATATGAGATAGATATGGGATAGATAGATAGATAGATAGATAAATATATGAGATAGATATTAGATACATAATAAATAGATAGATAGATATAGATATTAGATAGATATTAGATAAGTATTAGATAGATAGCTAGATAGCCAGATTCATAGAAAGATAGATAGATATTAGATAGATATTGTCAAAATTTCTAATATTATTATAGATAATAGATAATGGATATTGTCAACATTTATAAAATTATTAAATACGATAGTATATAAAATACGATACTATATAAAAAATTTATATTTGGATTTGTATATTTTTGAAAGATAGTTATATAGACAGAAAATAGCTGGATAACTGGGTAGATAGATGGATAACAGATAGATAGATATAACATCTGGTAATTGAGTAATATTAAATATAAAATCTGGTAATTGAGTAGCATTAAATATAAAATCTGGTAATTAAGTAACATTTTGCCATGTACTCGCACAGCATATAGTTAGATATAAGATGGATAGAGATGGCTTTGCGGTTCGCCCGGTGGTCGTTTCGCAGCAAACTTTGCTTGTTCGCTGTTCGCCGAACGGGTGAACATATGGCGATATTCGCGCCCGCCATATTCTTTTACATTGTGAAGAACTTTGACCCATGACACATCCATCAGGTGGCACAGGACAGCCAATTGAGACGTTTCAGCACATGGACATGCCCCCTACCTTATAAATAAACCCGATCTGGCCGCCATTTTACATTCAGTCTTTTGCCAGTGTAGGGAAAGGTTGCTGTGTGGAGCAGGGACAGACTGTTAGGGACACCAAACACTAGCTAATAGGGCCACAAAAGTCCTTTTAAGGACTGGTATAGGTGTGCCACACTGAGGGGTGTAATATACTTATAATATACTTTCTAACATAGAAAGTATATTATAGTGCAATTGTATTGTGCAGCAGTTGTGTACGGTTCTGCTGCGTTACCACAGCCACACAGAGTGCCAAACGCTATTGGAACAAATAATTTCTACTGGTATGATTTACCAGTTGCCCCCTAAAAAACTCATTGAAGCAGGGGTGTTATATACCAATAATATACTTTCTAAGTAGTGCATTTAGGTAGTGCAGCATTAGTTTGTGGTTCTGCTGCGTTACCGCATCTACACAGAGTGACAAACTCTATTGGAACAAATAATTTCTACTGGTGTGATTTACCAGTTGCCCCCCCCCCCCCCCACTAAAATCATTTGCAGTAATTTCTTGTGAAAGAGCATAGGGCGGTATTTCAGTAATACACTAAACATTTAAACGCACTGCACGGTTGCATTAATTTCTGGTGAAAGAGTATAGGGGCTTATTTCATAGAAAACTTAAAAATACATACGCACTGCTGGTGAAAGCGTAAAGTGGCCTATTTCAGTCGAACAAAAAAAGAAATTTTCAGTTCACTTGTGCAGTTATTTCTGTTAAAAGCGTATAGTGGCCTATTTGAGTCCAACAAGAAATATATATTCTCATGACACTTCTGCAGTTATTTCTGGAGAGCGTGAAAGCGTATAGGGGCGTATTTCAGTACTACAAGAAAAATATATTCTAAGTTCACAGTTATATCTGGTAAAGCCTTTACTGGCGTATAGCAGTAGAAAAATAAATATACTTTTGCCATTCGCTGCTGCACTTATATCTTGAAAAACATTTATTAACGTGTATCAGTAGAAAAATAAAAATATATTCAGCTTTCACTGTTGCAGTTATATGAGGTAAAGCCTTTAGTGGTGTATTTCTGTACAAAAATCAAGATATATTCAGCGTCTAGCGCTGCAGTTATATGTGGGAAAGTCCTTTTTGCGGTATGGACTGAATTACGTTGTGTTAAAATTTTGTATTTACATTTGACACACTGCACACTTACGTTACGACGTCCATAAGAGCGGCGGACCAATACAGGTGAATACACTATGCACTAACCCTGCACAAAAATGGGAAATAATTCACACCAGCCCACATCTATCTACGGTATTGCTTACTGGACACTACGGGGACTTTTCTGCAGCACAGAAACCGCACGAGGTCTGCGTCTCGCTCTTCCAGCACGGACCTACTTCCTCCGCTACGTCCCTTTCACTTCAGAAAAAAATCTTGTATTCTGCGTTACGTGCTGCCCTGATATGCGCTATAATCTCTTTAGAAATATTTGGGTGGCAAAAAATCTTGTATTCAGCGTTAAGCGCTGCACTGATATGCGCTAAAAATCTCTTTTAAAATATTTTGGTTGTTAAAAAAACTTGTATTCGGCGTTAAGCGCTGCACTGATATGTGCTTAAATCTCTTTTGAAATATTTGGGTGTCAAAAAATCTTGTATTCAGCGTTAAGCGCTGCACTGATATGCACTAAAATCTCTCAGACGTCTCAGAAATGAACCACAGCTCCCGGTGAAGATCATGGAGCTTCCTGATCATTCGTCATCTATTCGCCCCACTTTATTTTGGAAGTGTGTGCAACCCGTGTAGGACCCTCATACTGCAGATTGATCATGGAAACACCGAATTTTATAATATACATGTTTAAAATTTTTTATCATAACTTACATTTTTTTTCTTAGGAGAGAATCGGCCAGTCTCCAGTTTATTCAACGACATGGAGGGTGTTGCGATGGAGAAAGTATTCCAAAAAAACTATTGCTCTACACCTGGAGTAAAATCCTGTCAAGATTGATGCAAATGCGGTATTGGCTGCTCATCCAGCAAGATACTTCTCGGGGAACCTGCCTGCTAGAGTTAGGCCTCTACTAGCGACAGACAATGAGAAGAAGACAAAGCTTCAAGATTGCTTGGAGGCCGGAAGAGTTGCAAATTTAATCAAGATTCAAACCAACCAGGGTCCAGTCTCTTCGTCAGGGGTTCCCAGTCATCATGAAATGGAAAGGAGGGCATCCTTATTATATTTAATACATTTAATAATAAAAATTACATTTTTCCTAACACAGGAGGAGGAGGACATCCTGTGGTGCACGGAGATGGTCTTCGGATTCCCACACAGACGTCTCAAAAATGAACTCCGGCTTCGAAAAGCAGCTCCTGGGAAGATCATGGAGCGTCCCGATCATCCGTCATCTATTTGCCCCACTTTATTTTGGAAGTGTGTAGAACCTGTGTGGGACCCCCACGCTGCAGATTGATCATGAAGACACCAAATTTTTTAGTATATATGGAATAAATTTCATAATAAAATGTTGAAAATCATTTATAATAGCTTTAAAAAAAATTCTTAGGAAAGAATCGGCCAGTCTTCAGTTTATTCAATGACGTGGAGGGTGTTGCGAGGGAGAAAGCATTCCAAAAAAACTATTGCTCTACACCTGGAGTAAAATCCTGTCAAGATTGATGCAAGTGTGGTATTGGCTGCTCATCCAGCAAGATACTTCTGGGGACCCCTGCCTGCCAGGCTTAGGCCTCTACTAGCGACAGACAATGAGAAGAAGACAAAGCTTGTTCTTTTCTGTACATTGAACAAATAATTTTTGGGGCCTGTACTCCACTGACCTGCAGTAAAATTAATATCTAAAGACTGTCTAATATACCTCCAGCCACATAATTACTTGATGTTTTCTGTCCGGTGAATGCCTAATGTTTGGGGCCTGTACTGCCATGGCCTAAAATAAAAATTTTCAAGGCTCCAGCATGGCACATTTTTGAGAGTTTCAATTTAAGACGCATAAAAATGGCCCCTGATTAAAATACATATTTTTGTGGGAATTTTTGCCATTGATCCCCCTCTGGTATGTCACTGTCCATGTTGTGGGATGATTTGTGCACTTCTTGTAATTATTTGGTGGCTGCAAATATGAGCTGAAGGTTTTTCAGCTTTGCCTGCCATTAGAGTGAATGGGGCCCGCTGCGAACTTGCGGTTTGTCCCGGTCGATGTTCGTCCATCACTAGAGATGGACATCTATGATGGATATATTTGGATAGATAGATATGCAATATAGATGGATAGTGTGGCAATGTGAACATTGAGGTGTACAGTAAACTCACGGGGAAGCAGGATAAAAGGGGTGTTGTGTGCACTGGGAGCGTGTCACCAAGGGGCCTGGCCTTGGTGGAGTAAAAGCCCTAGTTCAGGTGTCCACTAAAGTAGTTGGGGGACACCATATAGATAGTGTAGCTGGTTCAGCTATTTCAGGGCGGGCTTTTACTGGGAACAGGCAATGTGTTGGGTGGGTGCCTGTTCCCCATGCTCCAGTCCGGGACTTAGGGCATGCTCATGTCCAGGGATCCTATTTAATCTTGCTACTGGATCTTGGAAGTGGCTCACTCTGGAGTGTTTGGTGAAGCAGAGTCCTGGTGAGGCTCTGTGTGAGTGGTCTCAGCCGTGTGGGCTGAGGGGCCACGAGGCTAGGCGCTAGCCTGAACTTTGGGGGAGTGTGTTGCCTGTGAACAGAGGTCTGGAGGCTCTGTGTGGTCCAAGCCAGGAGGGCTGAGAGACCACTATTCCCCAAGAGACACTGGACTGGAGACAGTGGGTGTACTGTGCTCTGTACAGCCTGGAGGCTGTGGGACATTGGCTGAGAAAGCCGCATGTGTTCACAGGGTGTGAACATGGACTTAGGTGAGTCAGGAATAGTATATTTAGTTAGAGCCTGGACGGGCGAGTGTTTATTATTTTTGTCATTTTGCTTGTGCTGGTGTGTCACAATAAATGCACTGTTTGGACCTGAAACCTGGTGTCCTGAAGCCGTATCGATGTGAATGATCCCCTAAAAGAAAGCTACCCCTCACAATTGGTGGAGAATGCGGGCAAGTTGTCCATGAGAAAAGGTTAACAACAGCCGGTTGCTAGGGGCAACAACGAGAAAGAGCAGGTGCTGCTGAATCCTGCTGGAGTTAAAGGGCCGGAAGCCTGTTTGTTCGGTGGAGCAGGTGCTGCTCATGCTATTGTGGACTATTTTTGCTGTGGTGCAGATATTTAAACGGCCAGAAGCCCAGAGAAGAGACTGTTGTCACTATGAGGTCTGTGCAGACCCACCTGCAGCAGTACTACACAATGGATGATTGTGAGGCCAGAAGATCTGATACAGAAAGATCCTGCGAGTTGGTGATTGGGGGAATTCCGCTGTGGGTCACTTTAGAGGCCCTTCCCCAGGGAAGGAGAGGGTTGTCTCTGCCCGGTCATTACTATTAGGGCAACTGAGGGCCACCAGGGTTTTCTAGGTTCCTGTGTATGGGCATCTCTACCATCGAGAGGTGCCCATACGGATAGGAATTATGGCCAGGAGCAGGGTTTTATAGGTGGTGACCCTTTTCCTTCCCTAGCGGTGAGGCCTAGTGTCTTTTCCCTTCCTTCTTCTTGTCCTTTGGTGTTCTCCCCTACAACATCCGTGACATTATCCAGAGCCTATGCAGTTAGGAGGAGCTACTCCTGGAACTATTGGCAAAAGCTTGTGTCATGTGAAAGGAGTCTGTTGTGGCAAGAAGGGACATTTGGTGAATATTTGTCCGTACTTGCAGCATCAAGGTGTAAACAAAAAAAAAAAAAAAAAACGTTTAATCCCCAAATTACTATTGGTAGTATGGGTGGGGAGCAAGAAAACCTACTTTTGTCTTTTACTGGTAGTACCCATTTTCTCCTGTCTGCCGAGGTGGCACTAGAGTCCAAAACTGTGAAAATCAAAGCGACAGTGGGGCAGGAGTTAACTTGATTGATGGACAGTTTGTCTGCATTCACGGGTTGTCTGCATTCACGGCAAAGACAGAAATACTATTAGAGAATAGTACTTCTGTCTTTGCAATTGACTCAGCACCTCTTGCCCAAAAATGCCTGTCGCAGGAAGTGAATGACATTTATTTAAGAGTGGGTGATTTGCATCAGGAATCTATCTCCTGTTATGTGTTGGAGGGTCTGCCTGCTCTGTTGGTGTTGGGCTTACCATGGTTAAGCAAACATAACCCTAACATCGATTGGCAAGCGAGACAGATTCTCGATTGGAGTGATTTTTTAAATAGACAACTGTCTTAATGCATCGTTCTCTATGGTTTCCACTAAAACTGTACCCTTGTTCATTTCAGAATTTTCTGATGTTTTCTCTGTGAGTGGTAATCAGGAGTTGCCTCCACACCGGGAGTATGACTGTCCCGTCAATCTTATTCCCAGAGCTAAATTGCCCAAATCTCGGTTGCATAATCTTTCGGAACCCGAAAGAAAGGCTATGAGAGAATATATCACCGAGAGTTTGGCAAAGGGACATATTAGACCATCCAAGTCCCCAGTGGCTGCTGGATTTTTCTTTGTAAAGAAAAAAGATGGTACCCTGAGACCATGTCTGGACTTCCGTGAGCTCAATCGTATTACTGTCCGTGATCCTTACCCCCTTCCTTTGATTCAGGATTTGTTTAATCAGATTGTCGGTGCCAAGGTGTTCTCTAAATTGGATCTGAGGGGGGCATATAATCTGGTAAGGATCCAGGAGGGGGATGAGTGGAAGACCGCATTTAATACCCCTGAGGGTCATTTTGAAAACCTGGTCATGCCCTTTGGGTTAACCAATGCTCCTGCGGTTTTTCAACACTTTGTCAATGACCTCTTTCATCATCTGGTGGGGAGGTTTGTCATTGTATACCTTGATGACATACTAATTTATTCACCTAATATGGAGACTCATGAGGATAATGTGAGACAGGTGTTACAGATCCTAAGAGAGAATAAGTTGTATGCTAAGACGGAAAAGTGTGTATTTGCTGTATAGGAAGTGCAATTTCTGGGTTACCTGCTCTCATCCTCAGGTTTTCGTATGGATCCCGAGAAGGTCCGTGCCGTGTTGGACTGGGATCGACCCGAAAATCTGAAAGCGCTTATGCGGTTTTTGGGGTTTACCAACTACTACCGTAAATTTATCTTGAACTATTCATCGGTGGTTAAACCTTTAACAGACACGACTAGGAAGGGTGCTGATATTTCTATCTGGTCTGATGCGGCATTACAGGCCTTTTCTGCTGTGAAATAATGTTTTGCTTCGGCCCCTATTCTGGTGCAACCGGACGTGTCTCAGCCATTTATTGTTGAGGTTGGCGCGTCTGAGGTTGGGGTAGGAGCAATATTGTCGCAGGGTCCTTCACCCAGTAAATGGCGCCCATGTGCATTTTTTTTTCTAAAAAACTCTCGACTGCTGAAAGGAATTATGATGTGGGGAATAGGGAATTGCTGGCCATTAAGTTGGCGTTCGAGGAGTGGCGGCATTGGTTGGAAGGAGCAATTCATCCTATTACGGTAATTACGGATCACAAGAATCTGGCCTACTTGGAGTCGGCTAAGCGACTGAACCCAAGGGAGGCCAGATGGTCATTGTTTTTCACCAGATTTTTTTTTTTATTAATTCATTTTTATTTTGTATACATAATATGAAAGTTTAACATACATGATATTACACAAATGCCATAAATACACACATATTTTGTTGACTTTTCTTTCATGAATGCTAAACTCATGTCAAACGTGCAGAAACAGAAAACCGAAAGTCTATCTAAACCCATTCCTCTCCTCCCACCCCCCACCCTCATTGTCGTTGTCTGTAGGCGCGTCCACAGCGGGCAATCCCCTATGACCATGTCGACCAAGTTCTGTCCCATCTCCCAAATTAGATGGAGTAGTGTCGTGGATGGAGCAAGAAGGTATTGCTAATAGGGATAAGCGAACCCGAACTGTATAGTTCGGGTTCGTACCGAATTTTGGGGTGTCCGTGACACGGACCCGAACCCGAACATTTTCGTAAAAGTCCGGGTTCGGGTTCGGTGTTTGGCGCTTTCTTGGCGCTTTTTGAAAGGCTGCAAAGCAGCCAATCAACAAGCATCATACTACTTGCCCCAAGAGGCCATCACAGCCTTGCCTACTATTGGCATGGCTGTGATTGGCCAGTGCAGCATGTGACCCAGCCTCTATATAAGCTTGGGTCACGTAGCGCTGCACGTCACTCTGCTGATACAAGTGTAGGGAGAGGTTGCAGCTGCGACGTTAGGGCGAGATAAGCAGTGATTAACTCCTCCTAAAGACTTAATTCAGTGATCGATCTACAGCTGTGGATCATTGAACTGCTGCTATTCAATTGCTCAGTGTTTTTAGGGTGCCCAGAGCGTTTTTCAGTCACTTTTTTCTGGGGTGATCGGCGGCCATTTTGTGGCTTGCTTGTGCGCCAGCACAAGCTGCCACCAAGTACATTTAACCATCAATAGTGTGGTTATTTTTTGCTATATCCTACATCAGGGTCAAGCTTTCATCAAGTGCATTTAACCATCAATAGTGTGGTTATTTTTTGGCCATATACTACATCAGGGGCAAGCTGACCTTGTCACCCAAGTGCATTTAACCATCAATAGTGTGGTTATTTTTTGCTATATCCTACATCAGGGTCAAGCTTTCATCAAGTGCATTTAACCATCAATAGTGTGGTTATTTTTTGGCCATATACTACATCAGGGGCAAGTTGAGCCTGTCACCCAGCGCCTAAAAAATAGGCCTCACATTTATATTAATCCAAATCTGTCATTACTGCTTTAGCTGGTCAAGTTATTTTTAGTGACCGTCAAAGCACAGTTTTTGTTCTGGGTTGAAAAACAATTCCCAAATTTGTAATTCTCAAAATTAGTGGTTTCTGCTGTATCAGGCCTACTTTAAATCTATCCCTAAAAGGGTATATTAGATTCAAGGCGCTGATAGGGTAATTCTCAAGAACTTCACACACACGTTACAGTGCAGATCCAAGTCTAATTCTGTGATTAAACATATACCTGTCATCCAGCGCCTAAAAAATAGGCCTCACATTTATATTCATCCAAATCTGTACTGTTTTAGCTGGTCAAGTTATTTTTACTGTCCGTCAAAGCACAGTTTTTGTTCTGGGTTGAAAAACAATTCCCAAATTTGCAATTCTCAAAATTAGTGGTTTCTGCTGTATCAGGCCTACTTTAAATCTATCCCTAAAAGGGTATATTAGATTCAAGGTGCTCCTACAGCCCAATTCCACTGCCACCCTCCATTACACTCACCTCATTTGAAGTACACTCTGTTCGCATCTACTCTCCCTCTAACCTTCAAGTAGCCGTCATTTACCGCCCTCCAGGCCCAGCCACCATCTTTCTTGACCACTTTAACACCTGGCTACTACACTTTCTTTCTGCCAACATCCCCACGATCATCATGGGTGACTTCAACATCCCTATTGACACATGCCACTCGGCCGCCTCTAAACTCTTATCGCCCTCTTCCTCCTTCGGCCTATCACAGTGGTCTTCAGCTCCCACCCACAGAGATGGTCACACTTTGGATCTGATCTTTACCCGCCTCTGCTCCCTATTTAACTTTTCTAATTCGCCTCTCCCCCTATCCGACGACAACCTACTCACCTTCTCTTCACTGGTCTCTTCTGCTGCTCCCCCAGTCCACACACTAACACACCCCCGCAGGAACCTTAAACATCTCGACTTTTGCTTGCTTTCTGACTCTCTTCTCTCACTCTCTACCATATGCTCCCTCCAAGACCCAGAAGCTGCTACCACCCTATATAACAACACAATAAGTACAGCTCTGGACACTGTTGCCCCCCTCACACACAACAAAACCCGAAAAATCAACAGACAACCCTGGCACACCAACCTGACCAAAAAACTCAGACAAGCTTCCAGGGCTGCTGAGCGGCAATGGAAGAAATCCCATTCTAAAGATCATTTCACTGCATACAAGCAATCCCTCCTCATATTTAAATACTCACTCGCTGATGCAAAACAGGCCTACTTCTCATCTCTCATATCTTCCCTGTCACACAGCCCTAAACAACTTTTTAGCACTTTTAACTCCTTCTCCGTCCCCCAGCGCCCCCACCCTCTCCTCTCTTCTCAGCTGAGGACTTTGCCAAATACTTCAAACAAAAGATAGTCAACATCAGGGAAAGCTTCACTACACAGTCCCCACAGACCCTCTACACAACTGCTCGGTCCTCTTCTCCCAAAACCTGCTTCTCCACCATTACAGAAGAAAAACTCTCCACTCTACTCTCCAAATCTCATCTGACCACCTGTGCACTTGACCCAATCCCATCCCACCTCATCCCTAACCTCACCACAGTGTTTATCCCAACCCTAACTCATCTCTTCAACCTATCACTCAACTCTGGTGTCTTCCCCTCTGCTTTTAAACATGCTACCATTACACCCATCCTCAAAAAGCCTTCACTTGACCCATCTTCCTTGTCCAGTTATCGCCCCATATCACTTCTTCCGTATGCCTCAAAGCTACTTGAACAACATGTCCATTCAGAACTGTCCTCCCACCTCTCCTCCTGCTCCCTCTTTGACCGCCTACAATCTGGCTTCCGACCCCACCACTCGACCGAGACTGCCCTTACCAAAGTCACCAATGACCTGCTGACAGCCAAAACCAAGAAACAATACTCTGTCCTCCTTCTCCTTGACCTGTCCTCTGCCTTTGACACTGTTGACCACTCCATTCTGTTGCAAACTCTCTCATCTCTTGGCATCACCGACCTGGCCCTCTTCTGGATCACATCATTCCTCACAGACCGGACGTTTAGCGTCTCCCACTCTTGCACCACCTCCTCGTTTCATTCCCTCTCTGTTGGTGTCCCGCAAGGCTCTGTCCTAGGACCCCTGCTCTTCTCTATCTACACTTTTGGCCTGGGACAGCTCATAGAGTCCCATGGCTTTCAGTATCACTCCTACGCTGACGACACACAAATCTACCTCTCTGGTCCAGACATCACCACCTTACTATCACGAATCCCACAATGTCTATCTTCTATATCATCCTTCTTCGCCTCTCGCTTTCTAAAACTTAACATGGATAAGACAGAATTTATAATCTTTCCCCCATCTTGTTCAACCCCCTCAGCAGACCTATCTATCATGATCAATGGCTGCACACTCTCCCCGGTCAACAAAGTCCGCTGCCTTGGAGTGACCTTTGATTCTGCACTTTCCTTTCGACCGCAAATCCAAGCTCTTTCCACCACCTGCCGCCTCCAACTCAAAAACATCTTCCGCATCCGTGCTTTCCTTAACTTTGACTCTGCGAAAATTATTGTACATGCCCTCATTATCTCCCGCCTAGACTACTGCAACATTCTCTTCTGTGGCCTTCCATCTAGCACTCTCGCACCCCTCCAATCTATCCTCAACTCTTCTGCCCGACTAATCCACCTCTCACCCTATTACTCCTCTGCCTCTCCCCTCTGCCAATCCCTTCACTGGCTCCCCATTGCCCAGCGAATTCACCTCAAAGTACTAACAAATACATACAAGGCCGTCCATAACCTGTCCCCTCCCTACATCTCGGAGCTACTTTCCCGATACATCCCCACACGCACTCTCCGATCCTCACAAGACCTCCTTCTCTCCTCTCCTCTTATCGCCTCTTCCCACAATCGACTCCAAGATTTCTCCCGTGCATCCCCCATACTCTGGAACTCGCTACCCCAACATATCAGACTCTCACCTACATTGGAATCCTTCAAAAGAAACCTGAAAACCCACCTCTTCAGACAAGCCTACAACCAGTGACCCTGCTGCCTCTATACCGCCATGACCAACTTAACTCGCACCTACTGTGTCCTTCTCCCATACCATGTAGATTGTAAGCCCTCACGGGCAGGGCCCTCTCTCCTTCTGTACCAGTTTGTAACTTGTCTTGTTTATGATTAGTGCAATTGTCTGTATTATGTATGTGCACCGCTTATCACATGTACAGCGCTATGGAAAGAATGGCACTTTAATAATAAATAATAATAATAATAGGGTAATTCTAAAAAACTTAACACACGCGCTACAGTGCAGATCCAAGTCTAATTCTGTGATTAAACGTGAACCTGTCACCCAGCGCCTAAAAAATAGGCCTCACATTTATATTCATCCAAATCTGTACTGTTTTAGCTGGTCAAGTTAGTTTTACTGTCCGTCAAAGCACAGTTTTTGTTCTGGGTTGAAAAACAATTCCCAAATTTGCAATTCTCAAAATTAGTGGTTTCTGCTGTATCAGGCCTACTTTAAATCTATCCCTAAAAGGGTATATTAGATTCAAGGTGCTGATAGGGTAATTCTCAAAAACTTAACACACACGCTACAGTGCAGATCCAAGTCTAATTCTGTGATTAAACGTATATCTGTCACCCAGCGCCTAAATAATAGGCCTCAAATTTATATTCAGCTAAATCTGTCATTACTGGTGTGCGTGTATTAGTGTAATACGGTACCTAAATAGATAGCCAGATATACTTAGTGTTAGGTGTCTGTAAAAAAAGGCCTGAATTTTAATTCAATACATTGGCCCGAATAATATTTTTCTTATTGTGGTGAACGGTAACAATGAGGAAAACATCTAGTAAGGGACGCGGACGCGGACATGGTCGTGGTGGTGTTAGTGGACCCTCTGGCGCTGGGAGAGGACGTGGCCGTTCTGCCACAGCCACACGTCCTAGTGTACCAACTACATCAGGTCCCAGTAGCCGCCAGAATTTACAGCCATATTTGGTGGGGCCCAATGCCGTTCTAAGGATGGTAAGGCCTGAGCAGGTACAGGCATTAGTCAATTGGGTGGCCGACAGTGCATCCAGCACGTTCACATTATCTCCCACCCAGTCTTCTGCAGAAAGCGCACAGATGGCGCATGAAAACCAAGTCCATCAGTCTGTCACATCACCCCCATGCATATCAGGGAAACTGTCTGAGCCTCAAGTTATGCAGCAGTCTCTTATGCTGTTTGAAGACTCTGCTGACAGGGTTTCCCAAGGGCATCCACCTAGCCCTTCCCCAGGGGTGGAAGAGATAGAATGCACTAACGCACAACCACTTATGTTTCCTGATGATGAGGACATGGGAATACCACCTCAGCACGTCTCTGATGATGGCGAAACACAGGTGCCAACTGCTGCATCTTTCTGTAGTGTGCAGACTGAACAGGAGGTCAGGGATCAAGGCTGGGTGGAAGACGATTCAGGGGACGATGAGGTCCTAGACCCCACATGGAATGAAGGTCGTGCCACTGACTTTCACAGTTCGGAGGAAGAGGCAGTGGTGAGACCGAGCCAACAGCGTAGCAAAAGACAAAGAGGGAGCAGTGGGCAAAAGCAGAACACCCGCCGTCAAGAGACCCCGCCTGCTACTGACCGCCGCCATCTGGGACCGAGCACCCCAAAGGCAGCTTCAAGGAGTTCCCTGGCATGGCACTTCTTCAAACAATGTGCTGACGACAAGACCCGAGTGGTTTGCACGCTGTGCCATCAGAGCCTGAAGCGAGGCATTAACGTTCTGAACCTTAGCACAACCTGCATGACCAGGCACCTGCATGCAAAGCATGAACTGCAGTGGAGTAAACACCTTAAAAACAAGGAAGTCACTCAGGCTCCCCCTGCTACCTCTTCTGCTGCTGCCACCTTGGCCTCTTCTGCTGCTGCCACCGCCTCGGCCTCTTCCTCCGCCTCTGGAGGAACGTTGTCACCTGCCGCCCAGCAAACATGGGATGTACCACCAACACCACCACCTGCGTCACCAAGCATCTCAACCATGTCACACGGCAGCGTTCAGCTCTCCATCTCACAAACATTTGACAGAAAGCGTAAATTCCCACCTAGCCACCCTCGATCCCTGGCCCTGAATGCCAGCATTTCTAAACTACTGGCCTATGAAATGCTGTCATTTAGGCTGGTGGACACAGACAGCTTCAAACAGCTCATGTCGCTTGCTGTCACACATTATGTTGTTCCCAGCCGCCACTACTTCTCCAAGAGAGCCGTGCCTTCCCTGCACAACCAAGTATCCGATAAAATCAAGTGTGCACTGCGCAACGCCATCTGTGGCAAGGTCCACCTAACCACAGATACGTGGACCAGTAAGCATGGCCAGGGACGCTATATCCCCCTAACTGCACACTGGGTAAATGTAGTGGCGGCTGGGCCCCAGGCGGAGAGCTGTTTGGCGCACGTCCTTCCGCCGCCAAGGATTGCAGGGCAACATTCTTTGCCTCCTGTCTCCTCCTCCTCCTACTCAGCTTCCTCCTCCTCTTCTTCCACCTGCTCATCCAGTCAGTCACACACCTTCACCACCAACTTCAGCACAGCCCGGGGTAAACGTCAGCAGGCCGTTCTGAAACTCATATGTTTGGGGGACAGGCCCCACACCGCGCAGGAGTTGTGGCGGGGTATAGAACAACAGACCAATGAGTGGTTGCTGCCGGTGAGCCTCAAGCCTGGCCTGGTGGTGTGCGATAATGGGCGAAATCTCGCTGCAGCTCTGGGACTAGCCGGTTTGACGCACATCCCTTGCCTGGCACATGTGCTGAATTTGGTGGTGTAGAAGTTCATTCACAACTACCCAGACATGTCAGAGTTGCTGCATAAAGTGCGGGCCGTCTGTTCGCGCTTCCGGCGTTCACATCCTGCCGCTACTCGCCTGTCTGCGCTACAGCGTAACTTCGGCCTTCCTGCTCACCGCCTCATATGCGACGTGCCCACCAGGTGGAATTCCACCTTGCACATGCTGGACAGACTGTGCGAGCAGCAGCAGGCCATAGTGGAGTTTCAGCTGCAGCACGCACGGGTCAGTCGCACTGCGGAACAGCCCCACTTCACCACCAATGACTGGGCCTCCATGCGAGACCTGTGTGCCCTGTTGCGCTGTTTCGAGTACTCCACCAACATGGCCAGTGGCGATGATGCCGTTATCAGCGTTAAAATACCACTTCTATGTCTCCTTGAGAAAACACTTAGGGCGATGATGGAAGAGGAGGTGGCCCAGGAGGAGGAGGAGGAGGAAGAGGGGTAATTTTTAGCACTTTCAGGCCAGTCTCTTCGAAGTGACTCAGAGGGAGGTTTTTTGCAACAGCAGAGGCCAGGTACAAATGTGGCCAGACAGGGCCCACTACTGGAGGACGAGGAGGACGAGGATGAGGTGGAGGAGGATGAGGATGAAGCAGGTTCACAGCGGGCTGGCACCTAACGCAGCTCGGGTCCATCACTGGTGCGTGGCTGGGGGGAAACGCAGGACGATGACGATATGCCTCCCACAGAGGACAGCTTGTCCTTACCTCTGGGCAGCCTGGCACACATGAGCGACTACATGCTGCAGTGCCTGCGCAACGACAGCATAGTTGCCCACATTTTAACGTGTGCGGACTACTGGGTTGCCACCATGCTGGATCCACGGTACAAAGACAATGTGCCCACCTTACTTCATGCACTGGAGCGTGATAATAGGATGCGTGAGTACAAGCGCACGTTGGTAGACGCGCTACTGAGAGCATTCCCAAATGTCCCAGGGGAACAAGTGGAAGCCCAAGGCGAAGGCAGAGGAGGAGCAAGAGGTCGCCAACACAGCTGTGTCACGGCCAGCTCCTCTGAGGGCAGGGTTAGCATGGCAGAGATGTGGAAAAGTTTTGTCACCACGCCACAGCTAACTGCACCACCACCTGATACGGAACATGTTAGCAGGAGGCAACATTTCAATAACATGGTGGAACAGTACCTGTGCACACCCCTCCACGTACTGACTGATGATTCGGCCCCATTCAACTTCTGGGTCTCCAAATTGTCCACGTGGTCAGAGCTAGCCTTTTATGCCTTGGAGGTGCTGGCCTGCCCGGCGGCCAGCGTTTTGTCTGAACGTGTATTCAGCACGGCAGGGGGCGTCATTACAGACAAATGCAGCCGCCTGTCTACAGCCAATGTGGACAAGCTGACGTTCATAAAAATGAACCAGGCATGGATCCCACAGGACCTGTCCATCCCTTATGCAGATTAGACATTAACTACCTCCCTTTACCAATATATTATTGTACTCCAGGGCACTTCCTCATTCAATCCTATTTTTATTTTCATTTTACCATTATATTGTGGGGCAACCCAAAGTTAAAAGAACCTCTCCTCTGTCTGGGTGCCGGGGCCTAAAAATATCTGACAGTGGCCTGTTCCAGTGGTGGGTGACATGAAGCCTTATTCTCTGCTATGACATGAAGACTGATTCTCTGCTGACATGAAGCCTGAATCTCTGTTATGGGACCTCTCTCCTCTGCCTGGGTGCCTGGGCCTAAATATGTGACAGTGGCCTGTTCCAGTGGTGGGTGACGTGAAGCCTGATTCTCTGCTATGACATGAAGACTGATTCTCTGCTGACATGAAGCCTGAATCTCTGTTATGGGACCTCTCTCCTCTGCCTGGGTGCCGGGGCCTAAAAATATCTGACAGTGGCCTGTTCCAGTGGTGGGTGACGTGAAGCCTGATTCTCTGCTATGACATGAAGACTGATTCTCTGCTGACATGAAGCCTGAATCTCTGTTATGGGACCTCTCTCCTCTGCCTGGGTGCCTGGGCCTAAATATGTGACAGTGGCCTGTTCCAGTGGTGGGTGACGTGAAGCCTGATTCTCTGCTATGACATGAAGACTGATTCTCTGCTGACATGAAGCCTGAATCTCTGTTATGGGACCTCTCTCCTCTGCCTGGATGCCGGGGCCTAAATATGTGACAGTGGCCTGTTCCAGTGGTGGGTGACGAGAAGCCTGATTCGCTGCTATGACATGAAGACTGATTCTCTGCTGACATGAAGCCTGAATCTCTGTTATGGGACCTCTCTCCTCTGCCTGGGTGCCTGGGCCTAAATATGTGACAGTGGCCTGTTCCAGTGGTGGGTGACGTGAAGCCTGACTCTCTGCTATGACATGAAGACTGATTTTCTGCTGACATGAAGCCTGAATCTCTGTTATGGGACCTTTCTCCTCTGCCTGGGTGCCTGGGCCTAAATATGTGACAGTGGCCTGTTCCAGTGGTGGGTGACGTGAAGCCTGACTCTCTGCTATGACATGAAGACTGATTTTCTGCTGACATGAAGCCTGAATCTCTGTTATGGGACCTCTCTCCTCTGCCTGGGTGCCTGGGCCTAAATATGTGACAGTGGCCTGTTCCAGTGGTGGGTGACGTGAAGCCTGATTCTCTGCTATGACATGAAGACTGATTCTCTGCTGACATGAAGCCTGAATCTCTGTTATGGGACCTCTCTCCTCTGCCTGGGTGCCGGGGCCTAAAAATATCTGACAGTGGCCTGTTCCAGTGGTGGGTGACGTGAAGCCTGATTCTCTGCTATGACATGAAGACTGATTCTCTGCTGACTCGAAGCCTGAATCTCTGTTATGGGACCTCTCTCCTCTGCCTGGGTGCCTGGGCCTAAATATCTGACAGTGGACTGTTCCAGTGTTGGGTGACGTTAAGCCTGATTCTCTGCTATGACATGCAGACTTATTCTCTGCTGACATGAAGCCAGATTCTCTATTACGGGACCTCTCTCCTCTGCCTGGGTGCCTGGGCCTAAATATCTGACAATGGACTGTTCCAGTGTTGGGTGACGTAAAGCATGATTCTCTGCTAGGATATGCAGACTGATTCTCTGCTGACATGAAACCAGATTCTCTGTTACGGGACCTCTCTCCTCTGCCTGGGTGCCTGGGCCTAAATATCTGACAATGGACTGTTCCAGTGTTGGGTGACGTAAAGCATGATTCTCTGCTAGGACATGCAGACTGATTCTCTGCTGACATGAAGCCAGATTCTCTGTTACGGGACCTCTCTCCTCTGCCTGGGCCTAAATATCTGACAATGGACTGTTCCAGTGTTGGGTGACGTAAAGCCTGATTCTCTGCTATGACATGCAGACTGATTCTCTGCTGACATGAAGCCAGATTCTCAGTTACGGGACCTCTCTCCTCTGCCTTGGTGCCTGGGCCTAAATATCTGACAATGGACTGTTCCAGTGTTGGGTGACGTAAAGCATGATTCTCTGCTATGACATGCAGACTGATTCTCTGCTGACATGAAGCCAGATTCTCTGTTACGGGACCTCTCTCCTCTGCCTGGGTGTCGGGGCCTAAATATATGACAATGGACTGTTACAGTGGTGGGTGACGTGAAGCCAGATTCTCTGCTATGGCATGAAGAGACTGATTCTCTGCTCACGTGAAGCCAGATTCTTTGCTATGGGACCTCTCTCCAATTGATATTGGTTAATTTTTATTTATTTTATTTTTATTTTTATTCATTTCCCTATCCACATTTGTTTGCAGGGGATTAACCTACATGTTGCTGCCTTTTGCAGCCCTCTAACTCTTTCCTGGGCGGTTTTACAGCCTTTTTAGTGCCGAAAAGTTCGGGTTTCCATTGACTTCAATGGGGTTCGGGTTCGGGACGAAGTTCGGGTCGGGTTCGGATCCCGAACCCGAACATTTCCCGGAAGTTCAGCCGAACTTCTCGAACCCGAACATCCAGGTGTTCGCTCAACTCTAATTGCTAAGTAAATACGGAGGGCATGGGCGAGGGGGATGGGGAGGGGAGGGGAGGAGTGCATAGAGGAAGAGGTTGTTAGGGAGTGATGCTACTCTCAGGTGACCAGGAAGGGAGTTTGGGGGGGGCTGGAGGGAGGGGATTCGTTGTCTGGGGGCGTGACCATGGCGGACAGACTGGGGTGGCTGTATCTCCACGGACTGACCTAGAACCAGGATAGGCGCAATTTGATGACAGACAGATTTTTTGTATGGAATGTCCGTGGTTTAGCGGATATAACTAAAAGAGTCATTGTTGCTGATATCATTAGTAAGCACCTCCCGGCGATTGTATGCTTAATTGAAACCCACCTGACTCCGGAGAAAGCTCTGGGTGGGAAAAAGAGGCACAGGCTGAGTATCATTCCTGTCTCTCTTCCTTTTCCCGGGGGGTTAGTGTGTATATACATATAGTACAGTATGAACCTATCGCACAAAGAATAGACAAGGAGGGCAGGTTTGTGTTTCTCCATTGCAGATGGTCCCAGACAATATGTATATTTGTGTTTGTTTACATCCCCCCACCCTTCTCCCTGTACGTTATCTCCCAACTCATTGACTTTATAAGTCAAAGAGATAAATGCCCAATCATATTGCTAGGGGATTTTAATGAGGTGATGGATCGTGGATTGGACAGGGTCTCTGGATCTCGGAGCAGTTCGGGAACAGGAGGAACGTCGTCACTAGCCAATATATGTCAAGAAATGGCGTTAATAGACATTTGGCGACACATGTATGGTGGCGTAAGAATATATTCTTGTTTCAGCCGCTCCTGTACTGCCCTATTCAGGATAGACCTGGACTTTGCAATGACTGGCTTCATTGAAAGGACTGTCCGTATGAAATATGAGCCACACACAATTTCAGATCACTCCCCAATTCTACTAGTAATAAAAAGGCGGGAGGTGGTTGGGACGCCCCGTACCTTTAGACTTAACCCTCATTAGCTTAATATACTTCAGGAACAGGGAGACATAGGGAAGGAGTTGGAAGAATTCTGCAATTTTAACGCTGGCACCGCCCACGAACATTATGTTTGGGATGCGCTAAAAGCCTTTATCCGCGGCATCTTTTATGCTAAAATTCAAAAAGCTAAAGCTTCCTATATTAAAAAGGAAAGGGCCTTGGAACAGCGCGTATATGTGTTACAAGGGATGATAGCCATGGACCAAAGCCCATATGTACAGCAGGGATTGCTCAAGGCAAGGGAAGAATATAACCACCACCTTCAAGATAAATGTCAACAAAAGATCTTTTTCTCAGGGCAAAAACAGTTTTGCGAGGCAGGTAAGCCTGGGAGATTACTAGCCTCCCTGATACAAAATCAACAAACTATTACTGCAATTAAAAGTATTAAAGCAGCTACGGGAAAGATATGTACAGATAAGGCGGATATTGAACAAGAATTTATCAGTTATTTTGCTACGCTATATAGATCAGAGCTAAAGGGATGACAGGCTGATCATAAGACATTCCTGGAGAGGATTAACCTCCCCTCCCTTTCCCAGGAGGACCGATTGATGCTGGATACTCCCCTCCAACTTTTTGAGTTGGAGGAGGCATTGAAAGCAACTAGAGGCAACTCCTCCCCAGGGGCAGATGGCCTCCCTTTTGAATTATACCGGCGGTACAGTGAGGTGTTATTACCTCATCTGCTGCAGCTATTAAATATTTCTTGGAATGAGGGCCGCTTGCCTGCATCAATGTCTGATTTCTTTAAAGAAAGGGAAAGATGAGCTGGAGATGGGGTCATATAGACCCATCTCCTTGCTTAATACTGACTATAAAATTGGTGCCAAGGTGTTAGCCAATAGACTTAAGAGGGTAATAGCCAAGATAATTCACACTGACCAAACAGGTTTTATACCAAGGCGCTCAGCCCAGACTAATATTCGAAGAACTTTAATGAATATCCACCTGGGGGAGGGAGAGGACCGCTCCATCCGCTCATTAGACGCCGCTAAGGCGTTTGACAGGGTGGAGTGGAATTTTTTGTGGGAACTGATGCATAGGATGAATTTCGGCCCTAATTTTGTGCAGTGGGTTAGGCTGCTGTATGAGTCGCCTAGGGCAAGGATAAATGTGAATGGCTCCTTGTCAGACCCCTTTGAATTACAACGAGGTACTAGACAAGGCTGTCCTTTATCCCCTCTTTTCTTTGCTATTTTTGTGGAGCCCCTAGCATGCCGCATTAGACAGGATACATATATCTCGGGCTTCGGGAGCCAGGATCTACAGGACAAAATCAGCCTGTACGCCGACAATGTCCTTATATATTTAAGGGATGGATATCTGGCTCTGCCTCATGTGATGAAGATAATAAATGAATACGGCCTCCTCTCTGGATATGAAGTGAACTGGCAGAAGTCAGCTTTACTTCCGTTAAATAAAATGCCCCTAGCTAATATTATGGATGTTAGATGTCGTTATCGTTAACAGACTCACTGAAATATCTGGGGGTCCGGATCAGCCCTATGATAAAAGATTATACTAAATTGAATATTACTCCATTGATAGATAAAATAAAAAACAAAATACACGTGTGGCAAAAGCTGACGCTGGGACAGGCGGATAGGATTACATTAATTAAAATGGTTCTCCTCCCACAGATATTATATCAACTGATCCCTTGTCCGATATGGATTGAAGATGCACATTGTAAAGCTCTGGAGAGACTGTTCAATGATTTAATTTGGGGCAGGAAAAGAGTCCGTATTAAACAGAATTATTTATGGCTAGCTGAGGAGAGTGGTGGTTTGTCCCTCCCCTGCCTGCAGGGCTATTATTTAGCCTCCCAAATACAGTGGTATATCTTGGCACCTTGCTATACATTTTCTAAACTTATCAGAAACTATAAAGGACCCAAGAGTGATATATTTAGCATCTTAGAAACTGGATATATGGGAGAGGGGGGCAAAAAATATATCATATCGCACTCTATGCAACTTGTCTGGAATTCACTTAAAGCTATGTTGGGAATCACGCATATATTTAAATTTACTCCCCTATGGAATAATATACACCTTAATAAATTTAATAAGATGGAGGACACTGAATTTTGGGAAAGAAAGGGAATAACTAGGGTTGAACAAATGATACACAATGGTGATATGAGGACCTTATCAGATATACTTGGGCACAGAGAGATCAAAACACTAGAAAAGTTTAAATATTTTCAGGTGAAACACGCGTTTATGCGCACTAAAAATAAAGAGGTGTTTATGGTAAAGTCACATGATTTTATAGATTGGTGTTTTAACTCTTATCAGAATAACACGTCTATCTCACTAATTTATAGCAAATGGATAGTGGAAATGGGTAAAATGAATAAGTTTAGAAGTGAAGTGAAATGGGGTCAAGATATCGGAAATGATAAAACACTAAAATGGGAACTAATTTATAGGAATATTAGAAAGATATCGATATCTGGGAATCACAGGTTAATTCAATTTAGGATTTTACACCGCTTATACTACACGCCCACTTCTCTCTCTCGGTTTTATAAGGATGCCTCAAATAGATGCCAAAGTTGTCAAGCCCAACGCGCGGATTTTATACATCTGGTGTGGGCATGTGCTCTGGTACAGGATTTTTGGAGTAATGTTCTCTCTGAACTCCGGAGATGCTCTTCATATAATCACGAGATAGATATAGTCACAGCGGTTCTGGGGGCTTACCTATTTGATGAGCAAGAACAAGAAAACTTGCTGTGGATGAAATTATTTATGATGGCTAGAGTAATAATTGCTAGGAACTGTGGCTCAAAAGATCCCTTGTCGGTATCTGCATGGCATCAACTTGCTGACAAACTGAAGAAATATGAAAAACTTGCTATTTGTAATAAGTTTTTCACCAGATTTAACTTCATCGTCACTTATCGCCCTGGGGTTAAGAACATCAAGGCGGATGCTTTGTCACGTAGCTTTCCTGGGAGGGGGGGGTGAGTCTAATGACCCTAGTCCCATTTGAAGGGGTGGTTATATCCGCTATTTATCCTGATCTCGAGGCCAGGGTGTTGGAGGCACAGGAGGCTGCTCCGGACTCTTGTCCTTAGGGGAAATTGTTTGTTCCCTCCGAATTACGTCACAAGGTGTTCGAGGAACATCACTGTACGGTGCTTGCTGGGCACCCTGGGAGCAGATCGACTGTCGATCTCATCTCTCGCAGATTCTGGTGGCCGGGGTTGCGTAAGTGTATTGAGGACTATGTGTCAGCCTGTGGTACCTGTGCACGTGCTAAGGTGACACATACTCGGCCTTCCGGATCTCTGCTTCCATTGCCCATCCCGTCCAGACCGTGGACACATTTTTCCATGGATTTTATCACGGATTTACCGATTTATCACGGATTTCGGGAAAGACTGTGATTCTGGTGGTTGTCGATCGTTTTTGTAAAATGGCACACTTTATTGCATTACCTAGTCTACCCAATGCTAAAACTCTTGCACAGGTGTTTGTCGACAACATCGTGAAACTACATGGCATTCCCACTGATGTGGTGTCCGATAGAGGGACTTAGTTTGTTTCCATATTCTGGAGAGCGTTCTGTACTCGTCTGGGTGTACAATTGTCCTTCTCTTCGGCTTTTCATCCTCAGTCAAATGGACAGACGGAGCGCACTAATCAGAATCTGGAGACTTACTTGAGATGTTTTGTTTCAGAGAATCAGGAACAGTGGTCTTCATTTTTGTCGTTAGCTGAGTTTGCTATAAATAACCGTAGACAGGAATCAACTGATAAGTCGCCGTTTTTTGAGGCATATGGGTTCCATCCACAGTTTTGTACATTCTCTGGTGCTCCTAATTCCAGCATTCCTGAGGAGGAACGATTTTCCTCTTCTTTGTCTTCTATTTGGCGGAAAATCCAAAATAACCTGGAAAAGATGGGCAACAGGTATAAGCGTGCGGCTGACAGGAGACGTATGAGTGGTCTGGACCTGAGAGTGGGTGATTCTGTGTGGCTGTCTACAAGAAACATTAAACTTAAGGTACCTTCTTGGAAGTTGGGACCAAGATTTATTGGTCCATATAAGATCACTGCCATTGTTAACCCTGTAGCCTTCTGTTTTGAACTTCCTCAGGCATTGAAAATCCATGACGTATTTCATAAATCGTTGTTAAAGAAATGTGTTGAACCTGTTGAACCGTCCTCCTTGCCTCCCGCTCCTGTCATGGTGGACGGCAATTTAGAATTTCAGATCAGCAGGATTGTGGATTCCCGAGTTCTCCGGAGATCCCTCCAGTATCTCTTTCACTGGAGAGGGTACGGACCAGAGGAGAGGATGTGGATTCCAGCGACCGATGTTAATGCTAGCCGTCTGGTGAGAGCATTCCACAGAGCTCATCCTGATAAGGTCAGTCCTGGGTGCCCGGAGGTCACCCGTAGAAGGGGGGGGTACTGTCACGCCAGTGACAGGGTTGAGAAGGTCTGAAAGAATATCTGCACATTAGTTATCTGACAGCCTCTTTTGGTTTCACTTTGTCTGTGTGTTGCTGGTATGTCCACACCCCCTGTTCAGGTGTGGATCATGTGACCTTCACCTCTCCCTATTTAGTCTGACTTTACCCATCACTCCTTCCAGAGAAGGAGCGGGTTGTCTCTCCCTGGTCATTACTATTCGGGCAACTGAGGGCCACCAGGGTTTTCTAGGTTCCTGTGTATGGGCATCTCTACCATCGAGAGGTGCCCATACGGATAGGAGTTAGGGCCAGGAGCAGGGTTTTATAGGTGGTGACCCTTTTCCTTCCCTAGCGGTGAGGCCTAGTGTCTTTTCCCTTCCTTCTTGTTGTCCTTTGGTGTTCTCCCCTACAACATCCGTGACAGGAAGACAGCACGAAACCTTCCGGGGCACACTCTGTGGTAGGGTTGATAACTAGAAAAATGACGAATATTCGATTTTGACGAATATGAAACTAATATTCTAGCGAATATTCGCGAATTTCGTCGAAATCGAATATGGCACCTCCCGCTCATCACTAATCACAACTTTTACTGTAGCTGGTTTTAGTTGCAGCATAAACATCCAGACAGAATACAGTCTCTGGGTATATAGAGGAATTCTGTTGATCCACTGTTAATAGGTTTTGGCTAGGTCCTGACTCAGGCGGTGGTTCAGTAGTACTCTTTTTGGGTATGCTTAGTCCTATAATTTCTGTATCTTCTAAGCTCCTGAACAGGTAGCTAATCTGTCTTCTATACTTTATGGTGAGGCTGCCTGTAGCTAGATTGTCCTCCACCATGTACAAAGGTGCCCATTAAGCCTTAGGTAGTGGCTGTTATCACCGATGTCTCTCTGCTTGGATTTCTTCCAGTGACGAAACTCTATCCTCTGGTTGTAGGATGAAAGGAACTAAGAGGACCACAGGAGGAAAACGCTCTCCTGCTCCTCATACCTTGGCACTACCAAATTGTTGCTTCTGACTCCACTCACTACTCTGTGATGTGTAGTCTTAACTGACTTGAATAACTCCCAACAACAACCACTCACTAGTCCTGACTAAGGTATATATATAGACTGAGTGCTATCCCCCTCTAGTGGTGGGATGTATAAAACACACCTAACCAGCCTATGAACAGGGATACAACAGGTGATGTAATGCAGAATGACATGCAACACAGTTATGCAGTTTTACAGTAATTTAGCAGTTCCCACATGTCCTGAGTCGGACGCTGCATGTACCCTTAGAGGTCAGCGTTAATAATGTGCTGTGACCATTAGCAACTCCGAGAGGGAAGCTACCAGGTCAAAGTATAGCAAAATTCAGGCGGTCACTAGTAGCGACCAGATGACAGTTATACCTGATGGGACGAGAGCTGACTGGGGAGACGGCAGCCTAGTGTCTGAGACCCATACCCAGGCAGGGGTAGATGACCTGACAGGTCAGTACAGCTACAAACTTGAAGATGTTTTCCCTCGCTTCGCACAGTCCCTAGATACACTAGAGAAGGGACTAGCAGTTCTCGCAGAGCAACTGCAGAAAGCTCCAGAGGAGTCACAGGAAGAGGCTCAGAAAGAGATGAATGAACTGAAGGATCTGGAGTCACAAATAGAAGCGGAAATTCTCCAACTTCAAGAGGAACTTGCAGCTTCTGAGCAATCCAGATGTCATGCAGAGAAGGAAAGGGATGAGCTGGCTGATGAGGTCTTAAACAGCGCCTCAGAAAAATCTGCTCTCTTGGAGGAGAAAAGACATTTGGAAGCCAGGATGGCTCAACTTGATCAAGAGTTGCGTGATCGGATGGTGGACCTGGACCACCAGAGATAAACTGTGTCTGGATTGGAGAAGAAACAGAAGAAGTTTGACCAGCTCCTGATTGAAGAGAGGTGCATATCAGCTCGATATGCTGAGGAACGTGACAGAGCGGAGGCTGATGCTTGGGAGAAACAGACCAGGGCCCTCTCCTTGGCTAGAGCCCTTGAGGAAGCGCTTGAGGAGCAAGATAAATTTAAGAGGCTGAACAGGCAACTCAGAGCAGAGATGGAAAATCTCATGAGCTTAAAAGATGACGTCGGGAAGAACGTCTATGAGGTGGAGAAATCTAAGTGTGCTCTCGAGCAGCAGGTGGAAGGTGAGAAACCTGAAGAGGAGAGTCCTCTGAAAAACATCAAGAAGTCTAAGCCAGAGCCTGTTAAGAATGGGACTAAAGATGGTGGCGCCGTGGTGCCGGCCGAGGCAGAGAAGAAGATGGAAGATGTATCTTCTGAACCAGTTGATGTGGATGCAAAAGACAAGAGACTCATGGCAGTGTGTGGCCAGGACCTGGTCATGAAAGACCTTTCCTCTGTCAATGCCCTCCAGAAATCCAGCAGTCTGCTGGGGAAGAAATACAGGGAGACGGACGACCAGTATGAGGATCCTGTCTTCTACGATGGACTGGCTCTCCTGAATCCTGCCCGAAGGGAGCGCAATATCCTGGGTGAGCCTATGGAGAAAATACCAGAAGACGACGAGTCTAGTGAAGACCCCAGTGTCCCCAGTACCTCCAACCGTGATGAGAAAGAGGAGGAGAGGTTCAGCTTGGTAGTATATGATGCCGTGTCTGAGAAGGATGAGAAAGCTAACAGAGTGAAGGAAGACTCCAAAGGAGACTCAAAGGCTGAAGAAGCTAAGGCCCATGAGTTGGAGCGGGAGAAATCCTCAGATGTTCCAGAGACCAAGGATAAGGCTGAAGAGGGGTCTGCTGAAGTGCGCAGAGCCACTGAAGAAGTAGAAGACTCTGAAACTGAAGCCAAACCTGAGGTAACCCCTGTGGAAACTAAAGAAAAAATAGAAATACTATCTAGTGATAGAATAAAGAAACAAAGTGAGTGTGAACACCAGGTGACATTAGAGCGGCTAAAGGGTGGTTTAAAACTGACCAGCCAGCTCTCCAACAAAAGGAGGAGGCGGGAACTTCCTGTGGAAAACGCGGCTGTAAAGGTTGTGGAAGTTAAAGGTTGGGGGCCTAAGAAGAAATCTGGAAAAGAAGCAAGCCAGAAAGCTAAGTTCTCCAGCGCAGAGGAGTCGGAGGAGGAGACCTGTTTAGTTTCCCCTGAAGACGCCGACAGGCTTGGCGAAATATGTAGGGACACAGGGTGTTGTATTTTAGGCAGGAGTAAGTCAGGGAGCCCGCTATAAGTCTCTGGAATAGGAGATTCTATATCACTAGATGATTAAAATCATTAGGAAAATCTAAGTACATGAGATACAAGATGTGCACATGAAAACTGGCAACTGACCCTGAAATTGTTACTCCTGAAGGTTTTAATATGTTCCCAAGTAATATGGTGGTTTTAAAAGGACTATAATCAAATCGAGTTTTATTAATACTAGTCAGAGGAGTTGCATAAATACGCTTGGTCCAAGTGACCGTTAAAAATTTAAAATGATGGAGGAGGCCCTTAGACACTGTAGTCTAGGTAGGAAGGCAGTGTTTATGACAAACCAAGCTCTGATGGCCTGGGTCTGGCAAAATAAACAGAAGTCTGTGACGCTGGCCATCTCTTCCAGGGGGAACGTTGAGCCGGAAGATGGCAGTATAATGCAGATGCCCTATCATGAGCATCCGGTTGGTACATATGTTCACCCCCACAGGTTTGAACAGAGGGGGGGGGGATATGTAGCAATGTGAACATTTGAGGTGTACAGTAAAGTCACGGGGAAGCAGGATAAAAGGAGTGTTGTGTGCACCGGGAGCGTGTCACCAAGGGGCCCGGCCTTGGTGGAGTAGAAGCCTTAGTTCAGGTGTTCACTAGAGTAGTTAGGGGACACCAAATAGATAGTGTAGCTGGTTCAGCTATTTCAGGGCGGGCTTTTACTGGGAACAGGCAATGTGTTGGGTGGGTGCCTGTTCCCCATGCTCCAGTCCGGGACTTAGGGCATGCTCATGTCCAGGGATCCTATTTAATCCTGCTACTGGATCTTGGAAGTGGCTCACTCTGGAGTGTTTGGTGAAGCAGAGTCCTGGTGAGGCTCTGTGTGAGTGGTCTCAGCCGTGTGGGCTGAGGGGCCACGAGGCTAGGCGCTAGCCTGAACTTTGGGTGAGTGTGTTGCCTGTGGACAGAGGCCTGGAGGCTCTGTGTGGTCCAAGCCAGGAGGGCTGAGAGACCACTATTCCCCAAGAGACACTGGACTGGAGACAGTGGGCGTACTGTGCTCTGTACAGCCTGGAGGCTGTGGGACATTGGCTGAGAAAGCTGCATGTGTTCACAGGGCTACCCCTCAAAATAGATATATATGTGATCGATAGGTAATAGATAGATAAATACATAGACAGAAAGATGTGAGCTAGATAGATATGCGATAGATAGCTAGATATATTTAGATAGATACTGTATGCTAGATAGATAAGAGATAGATAGATATTAGATAGATAGCTTAGGTTTTTTAAGATTCCTAGAAAAGAATAATAATAGCTTAGGTTTTTTTAAGATTCATAGACAAGATTAATAATAGCTTAGGTTTTATAAGATTCATAGATGAGATTAATAGAATTATAATAGACTGATAAAGAGTTTAATCCAAGCTTAATATTTTATTTTTAAAGATATTAGGACGTGTCCGGGCATGTTTTGACAACTGTTTGCTATTGTCATAGCTGCTCGTACATTAGGCTAAGTCTCGTAACACATTGTGGACCTCTAAATTTGGTAGGTGTTTGTACAAATTGATGGACAGATGGCGTATTAGAAGATAGACACGTGTTATCGGCACACGGGAAGGTTGGGTGCCGCAATTAGATATTGTTAATATTTATAAATGCAACATATCTGTGTTAGATAGATATGTTGAATATCTGTGATAGATGCGGCTATGAAATAGGGCAAAATGGGAAGACCGAATCGGCACCGGGGAAAGTTGGGTGCCATGGCTGACGCAGCTTCTGTTGTTTCTGCTGCAGCTGCTGCGTCTGTGACGGGACAAAAGTCAAATCTGTACGAAGACGCTAAGGATGAATATGGCTTCAACAAAATCCCGGGAAAGTTGGGTGCCGCAATTAGCTATTGTAAATATTGTAGGGATTTGCTCTGGTAGGCAGGGTAAGCGGATGCAATACAGAGGCAAAACCACGGTTAAAAAGCAAAAGTCAGTGTTTATTCACACAAAAAGGCAGAAAAGAAACACAATACTTGGCAGGGCCCTGGTGTTAATTCACACCGCAGGAATCCTCGTGTTCATTTACACAGCAAACGTCCACAGAACTCAAAAACACGTCACCTGGCAGTCCACAGCAGTCTTTACAGTGCCTAGCTTCCAGCTGACAGCTCTCATGCGGCTCTCAGCCTTGCAGTATGGCAGAACTCCTCAGCTCCAAGAACACAGAGCTCCACTATCACCTGGAGGTTCATTACACACCCAGCTGAGCTGCTGGCTGGATTTTTAAGCCCAAACCCAAAACCTGGCCTGGACGTTGGGAACCCGCCATGCACCCTGCTCTTTGGCTGCTCCCATTAAGAACCGGCCCGGATTGGCTTTACAGCCACACTAAGTAAAACTGTGTCAGCGAGCACTAGCTGCCGCTGACACACAAAATTACCGGTTTTTAAATTGTCACCAGGAACCTTGGTGACACATACCTTCCGTCAATGACACTAGTGTGAAAGTCGCCTAAAATGAGTTTTTAAATTTGTGGGATAACCTATTTCAGGAACCTTGACTCACTATTACATAAATTTCGCCTTGCAGACACTGGTAGGAAAATGTGCCAAATGAAATACAAAGATTAGAATTCCATCATGAGAAACTGATGAAGTAAAAAATATTAGATCTTATATTGCTTTATTATTAATGGCACTGCTGGCATTGCTGTTTAGTACAGTTAAGCAGCAATGAAAATGGCCAGCATTAGGTTGTATATGCAAATGCATATATACTACTAAAAGTATTTAATGCCTGTATGATATGAAAATATAATATGCTAGTGCTCCATACCAGGCTTCCAGCTAATAGGTGGAAGATATGGCGGCAGAGATGTGGCTCAGCTGACACTGTAGCTGCTACTCTCTATTGATTGTTCATTCAGTTTGATTTATCTTCACTTCTGCTTGAAAAAAAATGGTGCTGTAGACATATATACCGTGTCTAATGCTAGACCCACATCCCAACACATATTTTTATGAGTTAGGTCCCCAGCAGAAGTTCTTTCCAGCAATTGTCCAAACAAAGAGAATCTATCTAGTGAATGATGCCATTCAAACAACTCCCAACACTTGGTAGGGTAGGGGACACATACATTTATGGCTGTTCCTAGCTGTGAGCAAAAACTTTAATCTTGTTTGAAAATTAGGTGTCTAGTGGCCCAAATCCAGCCAAGTCCTCCAAATCTGGTTTGCATGCCCTACCCAACATCTCCCCCATTGCCCAGATACCAGCCATTTCCAACATCAATGGCATTCATACTGAAATTTTGTGTGGGTGCTGTTCCTTCTCAGCCTATACATTCACCACAACCTTCATCTGTACATCTGGAAGATCCTGCAGAGTGACATGTTTCACCATGTGGTTGTACACGGTAGAGAGCGTACCATCCATGACCTGAGAAAAATGGAGCCTATGCTGGATACTTGTGACATTGCAAAAAGCTTGTGCTGTCAATCAGGGCAAAAGGAAGATAATGGGCAGGGTTTACAAGTGAGAACCGAGCAGCTGCCAGGAATTTAGTCTGCTTTTACACAACTTGCCTTATAGATTTCATACAGGGTTAAAGTTAGTTTTCTTGGCAATAAGAAGTTTGGAAACAAGCTACAAATGTGTGACCTGTGCAGTACCCCAGAGAAGAGGGTATCTGAAAATGGCTTCCAATATTTTGTTATGTGATGTTATGTATTGAAACTGTAGGAAACCCTTAACCCCTTAGTGAGCACCCATATGCCTTTTACGGCGGTCACTAAGGAGCCTTAGGCTTGGCTGCCGCTTTTTCATGGCAACCTGGTCTAAGCGCTGCACAGGTTCCCTGTGCACCGGGGAGTGGGGACCCGGCTCTCACATGAGAGTCAGTCCTGATCTAACAGCACTGGCAGGAGTGATTGTTTAACGCTTTACATACCGCGGGAAATGGCGCCCACCGCATGTAAAGCGCTGACAGAGAAAGCGGCTTCCTCTGTCTCCCATCGGCACCCCGCAAATGCGATCGCGGGGTGGGCCCCAAGCCTGCATTGAGTATTTTCCAGCAGGCTGTGTCTCTCTGGTGCAGCCTGCTGGTCAATGTCAGTATAGCACTGATATTAAAATGCAATGCACTATAGTGACAGTGCATTGTGTTTTAAAAGCAATCAAAATTGTTGTCTGTTATAGTCCCCTTATGGGACTATTAAGTGGTTAAAAAAGTTTTAAAAAAATATATTAAATAAAATAAAAAACCTTTTTTTTCCCATTGAAAATACGCTTTTCAATGAAAAATCTGCAAAATAAAAAATCTCCCCCATATGTTTGGTATCGCCATGTCTGTAATGACACAGACTACATAAATATCATGTAAATTATCCCCTAAGCTGAACTCCGTAAAAAAATTAAATAAAGAAATGACAGAATTGCTTATCTACTCTTAGTATAACTACATTAACAAAAGGTTTGAGTTTCTGCCCTAATGAGAGGACTGATTGGGTTCAGGTTGAATCTGACCTACATCAGTTCTTTAGGAAGCTGAAACTCAAGATCTGGTTTTCTACCAAGTCTAAACCTTTGAATACACCTAAACAGTCTGAATTGTGTTTTTTCTCAGTTTGATTTGTTTCATAAGAGTGATTTTACACCTTCTATTTCATCACCGGCTATTGATTTGTTCATTGATTCTGTAATGAGAGATATTGGTGTTTTGAAACAGGATGGTGCTACAAACCGATTACGCCATCTGAATTTACTTATGGATGAATGGCAAGCTTTACAGGAGTTGGTCCATAACCACAGCCTCACCATCAAACCTGCTGATAAGGGTGGTGCGGTTGTGGTCATGGACACACAGAAATATTTCATGGAGGCCCAGCGACAACTTAGTGATACTTCAGTGTATTCATTACTTAATGGGGATCCAAGGTGAGATTTTGAAAGAAAGATTCAACATATATTGCAGGAAGGCCTTTTGACTGGATACATTGATGAAAAACTCAGAAAAAAGATTTCCTTACGGTCATATATCCAAACACTCCTATGTTATATTTGTTACCTAAAATCTATAAGGATTTGCTAAATACTCCCAATAGACCAATTGTATCGGGTACTGGGTCATTATTTTGTAACATCTCTATTTTTTTGGATAAGGTGTTACTGTCATATGCCATGTCTGCCAAATCATATGTACAGGACAGCACTGATTTTCTTGATAAACTCAGTAATATGACTATACGCACTGATGCCATTTTGGTATCGTTTGACATTGTTAGCCTGTACACATCGATTAGGCATGATTTTGGCATTGAAGTTGTGAAGATGGCATTGGCTAATTCTGATTTTTCTCCCGGTTGTAAGGATTTTATTTTGAAGTTACTACACACTGTACTTACCTGCAATTATTTTTTATTTGGAAATCATTTTTAGGGTTGAGCGAACCCGAACTGTAAAGTTCAGGTTCATACCGAACTTTAGGATTTTTGGACCCCGGACCTGAACCCGAACATTTCAGTGAGAGTTCGGGTTTGGCGTTCGGCGCTTTCTTGGCGCTTTTTTAAAGGCTGCAGAGCAGCCAATCAACAAGCGTTTAACTCTGTGCCCTTAGAAGCCATCACAGCCATGCCTACTAATGGCATGGCTGTGAATGGCCAGTGTAGCATGTGACCCAGCCTCTATATAAGTTGGAGTCATGTAGCGCTGCACGTCACTCTGCTGTGCTTAGTGTAGGGAGAGGATGCTGCTGGTGATTTCAAGGAGAGAATAAAAGACAATCTTTGCTCAAAACGTGAATCGACTCAGCGATCTACATGCATTGTGTTGTGTGGGTGCAGGGCACAATTTTTCTATCCTGCCCTGAGCACAGTGACCGAAAAAAAATAGCTTTTATAAGTCAGTTAGGTGGGCGTCGGCGGCGGCCATTTTCTGCAAGCTCAGTGCACCAGCACTGCATCTGAGCTTTTGGGACATTAAAATCCAAATAATCTGTTTGTAAAGAAAAATCTCATTTTTTTTTTGGGCAATTTACAACATCTGGTGCATTTGCAGGCTTAGCCAGTGTGCAATTTAAGCTAGAAATACAGCCATTATTTTCTGGGTTTTTAAAAACACACATTTTTGCCAAAAAACACTATTTTCCAGATCTGTGTTAAATTCAAGTTTAATATATACAGCTTTCATATTCTGTTACAAAAAAAAAACACTTTTTTGGCAATATACAACATCTGGATTAGTTAGTGTGCAATTTAAGCTAGAAATACAGCCATCATTTTCTGGGTTTTTAAAAACACACTTTTTTGCCAGATTCCACTATTTTTCTGGCCTTGCAGCACCAGCACGTGTGAAATTCCAGGGTTATATACTGCTGTCAAATTCAGTTAATAATTAAACAAACACCCATTTGGGCAAAAAAAATTTAGTTGGCAGCCTTTGCTGCAGATGTCATTGTGAGATACCGCCGTAACATACTGTATTTCTATTCAGTTATTTGAAATAAAGCCATTTTGGGCACAATTCTTTGATAGCGTCCTAGTGTGGATCAGGGCGTGTGAGATACACCCTTTAAATACAGGGCTTCTATTCAGGTATTTGAAATACCGCCATTTGGTGCACAAATCTTTAATTGAGGCCTAGTGTGGGTCAGGCTGTGTGAGATACACCCTGTATATACAGGGCTTATATTCTTCTATTAATAAAACACCCTTTTTGGGGCAAAATACACAATTGTTGCGCCCTTACATCATCAAGACGTTTGAAATTCCCTTTAAATACAGGAGTTTTATTCAGATATTTGAAATACAGCCATTTTTGGCAAACAAATTTAATTGAGGCCTATTCTGGTTCAGGGCGTGTGAGATACACCCTGTACATACTGTTGTTCTATTCTACTATTAATTAAACACCCATTTAGGGCAAGATCCTAAATTAGAGAAATATGAGGAGAGCGTCAAATAAGGGATGTGGCCCAGGTCATGTTGCTGCTGGTGGAGCTCCTGTTGCAGGGAGAGGATGTGGTCGATCTGTGCCAGCTACACGTACAAGTGAAACCCCTTCCTCAGGTGCGAGTAGGCGACAGAACCTGCAGCAGTATTTGGTCGGGCCTAATGCGACTCTACGAATTGTGAGGCCTGAACAAGTACAGGCGATAGTAGATTGGGTTGCTGACAGTGGCTCCAGTTCCTTCACATTGTCTCCCACCCAGTCTCATGCTGAAAGACCACAGTTGGCACCTGCAGCCGATGTCCATCAGTCTTTCACCTCACCCCCTTGCAAATCAACCAAGCAGTCTGAGCCCCAAGTCATGCAGCAGTCTCTTCTGCTTTTTGATGACTCTGTTAGCAGGGTTTCCAAGGGCCATCCACCTAGCCCTGCCCCAGAAGTGGAAGAGATTGAGTGCACCGATGCCCAACCACTTATCTTTCAAGATGAGTACATGGGAGGACCATCGCAGCACGTCTGGGATAATGACGAAACACAGGTGCCAACTGCTGGGGCTTTCGAAAGTGTGCAGATCGACAAGGAGGGCAGGGGTGAAGACTGGGTGGAAGATGATGTTGAGGATGATGAGGTCCTCGACCCCACATGGAATCAAGGTCATGTGAGTGACCTATGTAGTTCGGATGAAGAGGCGGTGGTCGCACAGAGCCACCAGCACAGCAGAAGAGGGAGAAGGGTGCAAAAGTGGAGCGGACGTCCTCTAGACAGTACGCCTCCTAGTGCCCACCGCAGCAAGGGACCAAGCACACCAAAGCCAGCTTCAAGGAGTTCCCTGGTGTAGCAGTTCTTCAGACAATGTGCTGACGACAAGACACGAGTGGTTTGCACGCTGTGCAATCAGAACCTGAAGCGAGGCATAAACGTTCTCAACCTGAGCACAACCTACATGACCAGGCATTTAAGTGCAAAGCACGAGCTGCAGTGGAGTAGACACCTCAAAAACCAAGAAAGGTCTCTGGCTCCTCCTGCTTTCTCTTCTGCTGCAGTCTCGGCCTTTTAATCCACCTCTGGAGTGACAGTGCCACCTGCCACCCCGCAAACAGAGGATCTTCCAGCAACACCACCACCTGGGTCATCAAGCATCTCCACAATGTCCCACGGAAGCGTTCAGCTCTCTATCTCCCAATTGCTGGAGAGGAAGAGGAAGTACCCCCCTACCCACCCGCGATCACTAGCCCTGAATGCCAGCATTTCGAAATTACTGGCCTTTGAAATGCTGTCATTCGGTCTGGTGGAGACGGATAGTTTTAAAGGCCTCATGGTGGTGGCTGTCCCACAGTACATCGTGCCCAGCCGTCCACTACTTTTCCAGGCGAGCCATCCCTTCCTTGCACAACCAAGTAGGGGACAAAATAAGGTGTGCACTGCGCAACGCCATCTGTAGCAAGGTGCACCTCAGTACGGATACGTGGACCAGTAAGCACGGTCAGGGACGTTATATCTCCATAACAGCACACTGGGTAAATGCAGTGGCGGCTGGGCCTGAGGCAGATAGCAGTTTGGCGCATGTCCTACCACCACCACCGAGGATTGCAGGGCGCTTCAGTTTACCTCCTGTTGCTTCCTCCTCCTACTCTGCTTCCTCATCCTCTACCAGCTTCTCATCCGGTCAGCGTAACACCTTCACCACCAACTTCAGCACAGCCAGGGGTAAACGACAGCAGGCAGTTTTAAAAATTATCTGTTTGGGGGACAAACCCCACACCGCACAGGAGCGGTGGATGGGCCTTGAACAACAGACCGATGAGTGGTTGGTGCCAGTGAGCCTCAAGCCCGGCCTGGTAGTGTGCGATAATGGGTGAAATCTCGTAGCAGCTCTGGGACTAGCCAGTTTTACGCACATCCCTTGTCTGGCGCATGTGCTGAATTTGGTGGTGTAGAGATTCCCCGATATGTCAGAGCTGCTGCATAAAGTGCGGGCCGTCTGTGAGCGCTTTCGGCGTTCTCACCCTGCTGCTGCTCGCCTGTCAACGCTGCAGCGTAACTTTGGCCTTCCCGCTCACCGCCTCATGTGCGACGTGCCCACAAGGTGGAACTCCACCTTGCACATGCTGGCCAGACTGTGCGAGCAGCAGCAGGCGATAGTGGAGTTTCAGCTGCAGCACGCACGGGTGAGTTGCTCGGCGGTACAGCACCACTTCACCACAAATGACTGGGCCTCCATGCGAGACCTGTGTTCCTTGTTGCGCTGTTTCGAGTACTCCACCAACATGGCCAGTGCTAATAACGCCGTTCTCAGCGTAACTATCCCACTTCTATGCCTCCTTGAAAAAACGCTCCTGGCAATGATGGAAGAGCATGTGGCACAGGAGAAGGAGGAGGAAGAGGGATCATTTCATAGGGATTCCGGCCAGTCATTCACAAGTGGCTCCAAGGGTGGGTTCCTGCACCCACAAACGCCAGGTACACAATTGTCCAGCCAGGGCACAGTTCTGGAGGATGACGAGGTGGAGGATGAGGAGGAGAAGGAACCATGTTCACAGCAGGGTAGCACCCAGACCAGCTCATGGCCATCACTGGTGCGTGGCTGGGGGGATACAGAGGACACAGACGAGACACCTCCCACAGAGGACAGCTTTTCGTTGCCTGTGGGCAGCCTGGCACACATGAGTGATTACATGCTGCAGTGTCTCCGCAACGACCGCCGAGTTGCCCACATTCTAACTTGTGGTGATTACTGGGTGGCCACGCTACTGGATCCCTGTTACAAGGACAATGTACCATCCTTAATTCCGTCACTGGAGCGTGATTGTAGGATGCGCGATGTCAGATGACATTTTTCAAATTTTGCCGGATAGAAACCCCTGCTCTGCATAGTTGACAAGGAATAAAATTTAATAAATTCTTCAGTAGTAATGCGCGACACATCCTTTCATTCAATGCTTAAACTTTAAAAAGTTGTCACACTTTTATGCTTTAATAATTTTGTCCCATATTTCAACTCTATAATTTTACATTTGAAAAAATGAATCCTCCCTTGGATGTGGTCTCTCTTTCTCATGCTCCTTCTCCGGCATGGAACCCTGATTCCCCGCCACCCGTGATCACCATGGTAGGCGCAGAAAAGAACATAGAAAGTAGATATTAAATTGGATCGTGAACATCACGGGGACATGCGACATGGTGGGGCAGTAAGTTTGCACACAAACTGCACACAAACTGACTGACAGGGGTCAGTCCCTGCAACTTCTGGGTCTCCAAATAGGGCACATGGCCTGAGCTTGCCCTTTACCCCTTGGAGGTTCTGGCCTGCCCTGCAGCCAGTGTATTGTATGAACGTGTGTTTAGCACGACTGCAGGGGGTTATCACAGGTTATATTTCCCAATGTTTTGGGGTGTACCCTAATTAAAAAAAATATAAATAAATTTCAAACCAAAAAGTGAAGGCTACCTCCTCCTCCTCCCCCGCCACTTCCACCTACACCGCCACATCCACCGCCTCCTCAACCTCCTACTCCATATGGATCTCGCCCTCCTAGATCAAGATTATTTTTTTATTTTTATGTATTTTATGTTATTTAAAGTCATTTCCCTATCCACATACATTTGCAGAGCACTTGCCATGCTGTTAACCAAATTTTGATGCCATTTGCAGCCCTCTAGCCCTTTCCATGACATTTTTACAGCCATTTTAGTGCTCAAAAGTTCAGGCCCCCATTGACTTCAATGGGGTTCGGGCTTGGGGTCAAGTTCGAGTCAAGTTCGGGTCCCGACCCGTCGAACCCGAACATCCATGTGTCCGCTGAACTCTATTCATTTTTATTTACAGTTGAGAGGGACCGCCATGGGGTCAAACGTGGCACCGACCAACGCAATCATGGCGGTCTCCTTCCTGGAGGAGACGTTCATCTATGCGTCTTCTTTCCAAAATGGGGTCACTTGTGGGGTATTTATACTGCCCTGGCATTTTAGGGGCCTTAAAGCGTGAGAAGAAGTCTGGAATCCAAATGCGTAAAAAATGCCCTGTGAAATCGTAAAGATACTCTTTGGAATTTGGGCCCATTTACGCACCTAGGCTGCAAAAAAGTGTCAGACATGTGGTATCGCCATACTCAGGAGAAGTAGGACAATGTGTTTTGGGGTGTATTTTTACATATACCCATACTGTGTGAGAGAAATATCTCTGTAAAAGACAACTTTTCCCATTTTTTCAAACAAAGTTGTCATTTTAGAGAGATATTCTCTCAGTAAAGTAATACTTCCTGATATTACTTTTAAACCTTTGCCCCTCTAATTTAAAACTATGTCCTCTTGTAGCAGTTTTTCTTCTTTTAAATATTCTCTCCTCTTTTACCTTGTTGATTCCCTTTATGTATTTAAAATTTTCTATCATATCCCCTCTGTCTCGTCTTTCTTCCAAGCTATACATGTTAAGGTCCTTTAATCTTTCCTGGTAAGTTTTATCCTGCAATCCATGTACCAGTTTAGTAGCTCTTCTCTGAACTCTCTCCAAAGTATCAATATCCTTCTAGAGATATGGTCTCCAGTACTGAGCACAATACTCCAAATGAGGTCTCACTAGTGCTCTGTAAAGCGGCATGAGCACCTCCCTCTTTCTACTGGTAATTCCTCTTCCTATACACCCAAGCATTCTGCTAGCATTTCCTGCTGCTCTATGACATTGTCTGCCTACCTTTAAGTCTTCTGAAATAATGACCCCTAAATCCCTTTCCTCAGATACTGAGGTTAGGACTGTATCACTGATTTTATATTCTGCTCTTGGGTTTTTACGTCCCAGGTGCATTATCTTGCACTTATCAACATTAAATTTTAGTTGCCAGATTTTTGACCATTCCTCTAGTTTTCCTAAGTCCTTTTCCATTTGGTGTATCCCTCCAGGAACATCAACCCTGTTACAAATCTTTGTGTCATCAGCAAAAAGACACACCTTACCATCGAGGCCTTCTGCAATTTCGCTGATAAAGATATTAAACAATATGGTTCCCAGAACAGATCCCTGAGATACCCCACTGGTAACAAGACCTTGGTCTGAATATACCCCATTGACTACAACCCTCTGTTGCCTGTTCCTCAGCCACTGCCTAATCCATTCAACAATATGTGAGTCCAAGCCCAAAGACTGCACTTTATTGATAAGCTTTCTATGTGGGACAGTATCAAAAGCCTTACTAAAGTCTAGATAAGCGATGTCTACTGCACCTCCTCCATCTATTATTTTAGTCACCCAATCAAAAAAAATCAATAAGATTAGTTTGACATGATCTCCCTGAAGTAAACCCATGCTGTTTTTCATCTTTCAATCCATGGGATTTTAGATGTTCCACAATCCTCTCCTTAAGTATGGTTTCCATTAATTTCCACACTATTGATGTAAGGCTTACTGGCCTATAGTTGCCCGATTCCTCCCTACTACCTTTCTTGTGAATGGGCACAACATTTGCTAATTTCCAATCTTCTGGGACGACTCCTGTTGCCAGTGATTGGTTAAACAAATCTGTTAATGGTTTTGCTAGTTCACAGCTGAGCTCTTTTAATAGCTTTGGGTGCATCCCATCAGGCCCCTGTGACTTATTTGTATTAATTTTAGACAGCTGACTTAGAACCTCTTCCTCTGTAAAGACACATGCATCAAAAGATTCATTAGTCTTCTTTCCTAACTGAGGTCCTTCTCCTTCATTTTCCTTTGTAAAAAATGAACAGAAATATTCATTGAGGCAGTCAGCTAGTTCTTTATCTTCTTCCATATACCTTCCTTCTTTTGTTTTTAATTTGGTAATTCCTTGTTTTAGTTTCCTTTTTTCATTTATGTATCTGAAGAATGCCTTCTCGCCTTTTTTCCCTGACTGAGCTAATTTCTCTTCTGCCTGTGCTTTGGAAGCTCTTATAACTTGTTTGGCCTCTCTCTGCCTAATCTTATAAATTTGTCTGTCATCCTCGTTTTTTTTTTTTATATAATTCCTAAATGCTATCTTTTTGTTTTTAATGATTTTGGCCACTTCTGCTGAGTACCACAGTGGTCTCTTCCTTTTTTTGCTTTTACTGACAAGCCTAATGCAATTTTCTGTTGCCTTCAATAGTGCCACTTTTAAGTAGTCCCATTTCTCCTGGACTCCAATGAAACTGTTCCAGTCTGATAGGGACTCGTATACCACTAATCTAATTTTTAGAAAAGTCAGTTTTTCTAAAATCTAAAACTTTTGTTTTTGTGTGGTGTGACTCAGTCACTGTACTTATAGTAAACCACACTGACTGGTGATCACTAGATCCCAAGCTTTCCCCTACAGTAATATCAGATACCAAATTCCCATTTGTGAATACTAAATCTAAAATGGCCTCCTTCCGGGTTGGCTCCTCCACTACTTGCTGTAGAGATAATCCCAGTAGGGAATTTAGAATATCTGTACTCCTGGCAGAACTAGCTATTTTGGTTTTCCAGTTTACATCTGGAAGATTGAAGTCTCCCATAATGATAACTTCCCCCTTCAATGTCATTTTAGCTATTTCCTCAACTAGTAGATCATCTAATTCTTTGACTTGGCTAGGTGGTCTATATATCACACCTACACGAGTTACCTTATGATTATCAAGCTGCACGGTAACCCAAACTGACTCTAAATTGTTCTCGCTAACTTGTATCAAATTAGATTTTATGTTATCTTTCACATACAGGGCCACCCATCCCCCCTTCTTGCCTTCTCTGTCTTTCCTGTATAGAGAGAACACTGGTATTGATATATCCCAGTCATTACTCCCCTTGAACCACGTCTCAGTAACAGCCACTACATCTATATTCTCAGATGCCATTATAGCCTCAAGTTCATTGATCTTATTCCCTAGACTGTGAGCATTTGTAGACAAGACTCTGAGCTTGTCATTTCTTAACCTTTGTGCTAATGGCCTCTTCTGGCATTATTCCGGGGGGCAGTTGGACTGCTGGATTATCAGTCTTTTGCCCCCCTTTCCTAGTTTAAATGCTTCTTAGCAAATACCTGGAACTGTTCACCGAGGACATTCGTTCCTTTGAGAGAAAGATGCAAACCATCTTTCTTGTACAGTTCTTTTCCATTCCAACAAGAGCTAACATGAGACACAAAGCCAAACCCTTGGTTCAGACACCATTCACTAAGCCATACATTGAATTCCTTAATGCGCATCTTCCTGTCATGCTGAAGGTTATGCACAGGCAAAACTGCAGAGAATGAAACAGTTGATGCAACCTCCCGTATATCCTTTCCAAGTGTGTGAAAAGCTTCTTTCACCTTTGAAACCTCATTACAAGCCAGATCGTTTGTCCCAAGATGGAGAATAACATCCACTCCTTTCCTGCTTTGCTTGCCTAACAATATTAAGGATCCGTCGTCTATCCCTGCTAGCGGTAGCACCAGGGAGACATCTCACAACACCATTCTCCTCAAACTTCCACCAACAGCTGCTTACTATCAATCCTCACCTTCTCCTTTTTGTCTTTGGCTGCAGCCTTACATACTTTAGGCATGGGAGATGATTGTTTCTCCGCGGATCTGCAAAACACATACGGACGTCTGAATGGAGCCTTACAGGGGGGTGATCAATGACAGGGGGGTGATCAGGGAGTCTATATGGGGTGATCACTCCCCTGTAAGGCTCCATTCAGACGTCCGTATGTGTTTTGCAGATCCGCGGAGAAACAATCATCTCCCATGCCTAAAGTATGTAAGACTGCAGCCAAAGACAAAAAGGAGAAGGTGAGGATTGACAGTAAGCAGCTGTTGGTGGGCAAAACAGCGTCTAATATACCTTTCAGGGGTTAAAAAAATCGCATCTACAGCCTGCCAGCGAATGATCGCCGCTGGCAGGCTGTAGATCAGCTCGTTTACCTTCCGATCCTGTGAATGCGCGCTCCTGTGTGTGCGCGTTCACAGGAAACCTCGCGACTCGCGAGATGACGCGCTGGCGCGTCAAGGAGGAATGAATCAACCGCCTCCGGAACGCAATCCTGCGTTAGGCGGTCCGGAGGCGGTTAAAAGATAGGCTTGTTCACACTGATTTTGGTCCTCAAAGGAAATCATACAAATGGTTTTACATCCACAAAAAATGGGTTGTTTCCCATGCCTAAACTGTATTAATTGCTGTTTTGTACAGAGGGGGAGTTTCTTTATCCATCCGATTACCAATAAAAAGTTCCCCATAAAACACTTTTTAACTTGTGATTCAACTTTTGTTGTTTACATCCTGTGGTGTCCATGTAAGATGTTATATGTAGGAGAAGCTTCCTTAGAGTTCAAAACGAGGTGTAATCATCACCGATACACAATACGTAAGAACCGTATGGACCTGCCGGTGTCCAAACATTTTACGAATTGTGGACACAATGAGAGGGATCTCAGGTGCATGGTCATTGATCATATACCGATCTCCCGGAGGGGAGGCAATAGGGCCTGTCTCTTAAAAAATGTGAAATCCATTGGATCTCTAGACTCAATACTCTTAAACCAGTGTGGTTAAATGTGGATTATAACCATTGGATTTTATCTTAATCTGATCCGCATCACTTTAGCTTGGAGATAGTGTCTAACATTTGTCTTGTTGTGTGGTGCTTTTCTTGTGTCTAATTTTTATTTCTTATTTTACTTGCAGTGCAGTTATGAATCTGATGGAATCGACAGAACCAGCATGGAATTATACACTGCTCATAAAAATAAAGGGAACACTTCAACAACACAATGTAACTCCAAGTCAATCACACTTCTGTGAAATCAAACTGTCCACTTAGGAAGCAACACTGAGTGACAATCAATTTCACATGCTGTTGTGCAAATGGGATAGACAACAGGTGAAAATTATAGGCAATTAGCAAGACACCCCCAATAAAGGAGTGGTTCTGCAGGTGGTGACTACAGACCACTTCTCAGTTCCTATGCTTCCTGGCTGATGTTTTGGTCACTTTTGAATGCTGGCGGTGCTTTCACTCTAGTGGTAGCATGAGACAGAGTCTACAACCCACACAAGTGGCTCAGGTAGTGCAGCTTATCCAGGATGGCACATCAATGCGATCTGTGGCAAGAAGGTTTGCTGTGTCTGTCAGCGTAGTGTCCAGAGCATGGAGGCGCTACCAGGAGACAGGCCAGTACATCAGGAGACGTGGAGGAGGCCGTAGGAGGGCAACAACCCAGCAGCAGGACCGCTACCTCTGCCTTTGTGCAAGGAGGAACAGGAGGAGCACTGCCAGAGCCCTGCAAAATGACCTCCAGCAGGCCACAAATGTGCATGTGTCTGCTCAAACGGTCAGAAACAGACTCCATGAGGGTGATATGAGGGCCCGACGTCCACAGGTGGGGGTTGTGCTTACAGCCCAACAACGTGCTGGATGTTTGCAATTTGCCAGAGAACACCAAGATTGGCAAATTCGCCACTGGCGTCCTGTGCTCTTCACAGATGAAAGCAGGTTCACACTGAGCACATGTGACAGACGTGACAGAGTCTTGAGATGCCGTGGAGAACGTTCTGCTGCCTGCAACATCCTCCAGCATGACCGGTTTGGCATTGGGTCAGTAATGGTGTGGGGTGGCATTTCTTTGGAGGGCCGCACAGTCCTCCATGTGCTCGCCAGAGGTAGCCTGACTGCCATTAGGTACCGAGATGAGATCCTCAGACCCCTTGTGAGACCATATGCTGGTTTGGTTGGCCCTGGGTTCCTCCTAATGCAAGACAATGCTAGACCTCATGTGGCTGGAGTGTGTCAGCAGTTCCTGCAAGAAGAAGGCATTGATGCTATGGACTGGCCCGTCCGTTCCCCAGACCTGAATCCAATTGAGCACATCTGGGACATCATGTCTCGCTCTATCCACCAACGTCACGTTGCACCACAGACTGTCCAGGAGTTAGCAGATGCTTTAGTCCAGGTCTGGGAGGAGATCTTCGGCCACCTCATCAGGAGCATGCTGTCACGGAACCATGAACCAGACGTACAACAAGAGATAAGTGAAAATAAGAAGGCTTTATTGAAAATAAAGCTGTAAAGCAAAAGTCCAAACGGATGGTGAAACCGAGCAGAGTCTTTGCGAAGCCAGAGGTCAGGAACCAGAAGGGTAGTCAGACGAAGCCAGGATCAGGAACCAGCAGGGTAGTCAGACGAAGCCAGGATCAGGAACCAGCAGGGTAGTCAGACGAAGCCAGGATCAGGAACCAGCAGGGTAGTCAGACGAAGCCAGGATCAGGAACCAGAAGCAGCAGCAGTCTTAGAAGCATGTGAACACAAGAGGACCAAGCAAGGAACTGAAGCCACAGACCTCCTATATATATGAGCTAGGCATCCAGCTCCTCCCAGGGGAAGGAGGAGCCGCAGGGTGGAAGGCTACAAGAAACCCAGGACCCAAGATGGCCGCCAGCACATGTCAAACGAAGGAGAGCAGCAAGCAGGTAAGACCATGACAGTACCTCCCCCTCAAGGGCCCCTCCTCCGCGGAGCACAAAACGGTTTCTGAGGGAAGCGTGCGTGGAAGGCTCGGAGCAAGGCAGGAGCATGGACATCTGCGGAGGGAACCCAGGAACGCTCCTCTGGACCATAACCACGCCAATGGACCAAAAACTGCAACCGACCGCGGACCAGGCGTGAGTCCAGGATATTGCTCACCTCATATTCCTCACGATTGCCCACTTGGACCGGACGAGGCCGAGGAACCGAGGAAGTGAAACGATTACACACCAGTGGCTTCAACAGGGAGACATGAAACACGTTGGAGATCCGCATGCCAGGAGGAAGCGCAAGGGCATAGGCTACCGGGTTTACCTTGCGAAGCACTCGGAAGGGACCAACAAAGCGAGGCGCCAGCTTGGGAGTGGGCACTCGAAGGTTGAGGTTGCGGGTGGACAACCATACACGGTCTCCGACCTGGTAGGAAGGAGCAGGCGCTCGTCTGCGATCAGCCTGGAATCTCTGGCGCTGCGCAGAGACCTCAAGGGACTTCTGGATCTGTACCCAAGAAGCACGTAGGACGGAAAGGTGATCCTCCACAGCCGGAATATCCTGGGGAGAGAATACCTCCGGTAACACGGCAGGTTGGAACCCATAATTGGCCATGAAGGGAGACGTCCCAGAGGAAGAGTTCACCGCCGTGTTCCTGGCAAACTCAGCCCAAGGCAGGAGGTCAACCCAATTGTCTTGGTGATCGGAGACATAGCAACGAAGGAATTGCTCCAAGGCCTGATTGGATCGTTCTGCGGCCCCATTGGACTGAGGGTGGTAGGCCGAGGAGAAGGAGAGATGAATCCCCAACTGGGAGCAAAAGGCGCGCCAGAACCTGGACACAAACTGACTCCCCCGATCCGACACAATCTCCTTAGGCAAACCGTGCAACCGGAAGACCTCCCTGGCAAAAATCGTGGCCAACTCTTGTGCAGAGGGTAACTTCTTGAGAGGAACACAGTGGCACATTTTGGAAAACCGATCCACAATCATGAGAATGACCGTATGGCCTCGGGATGCAGGGAGGTCCACAATGAAATCCATCCCCAGGTGTGACCATGGGCGCTCCCCGGTGGCTATGGGTTGCAGAAGGCACAACGGAAGGTGCCGAGGGGACTTACTCTGGGCACAAACGGAGCATGCCGCTACATATGCGGCGATGTCGGAACGTAGGGAAGGCCACCAGAACAGACGTGAAACAGCCCAGGACAGCTGATTCTTTCCAGGATGCCCCGCGGTCTTGGAGTTATGGTAGGTTCGCAACAACCGAGTGCGCAACTCCTCAGGCACAAAACATCTGCCGTTGGGTCTCCCAGAGGGAGCACCAGATTGAGCCGCCAAAATCTGCTCACCCAGGGGAGAGGTCAGGCTGGTGCGAATGGCGGCCAGGATCTGATTCGGAGGTATGACCGAAGTCGGAATCGACTCCTCCCTGGACAGCTCGGAGTACTGCCGTGATAAGGCATCCGCCCTGATGTTCTTGGAACCGGGCAGGTAGGAGACCACGTAATTAAAACGTGACAAGAACAGAGCCCATCTGGCCTGACGTGGTGTCAATCTCTTGGCCTCAGAAAGGTAGGTCAGATTCTTGTGGTCCGTCAGGATGAGAACCGGAACCACCGAACCCTCGAGCAAGTGCCTCCATTCTTTAAGGGCCTGCACGATGGCCAATAACTCCCTGTCACCAATCTGATAGTTGCACTCCGCGGAAGACAGTTTCCGGGAGTAAAACCCACAAGGAAGCAGAGGACCCTCTGGTGTTCTACGCTGAGACAGAAGGGCGCCTACTCCCGTCTCAGACGCGTCCACCTCGAGGACAAAGGGCAACCCAGGGTTGGGATGCGACAGAATCGGAGCCGACACAAAGGCGGACTTTAGGGCCTCAAAAGCTCGGATGGCCTCGAGCGGCCAGACCTGGGAATTACTGCCCTTCCTGGTCAGATCCGTGAGAGGCTTGGCCAGCATGGAAAAGTCCCTGATGAACTTCCGATAATAATTGGCGAAGCCCAAAAAGCGCTGCAGGGAACGAAGACCACTGGGCTGGGGCCACTGTAAGACAGCCGAAACCTTCTCAGGATCCATGGAGAACCCCTCAGCGGAAATGATGTAACCTAAGAAGGTTACCTGGGATCGGTGAAATTCGCATTTCTCAAGCTTACCGAACAGCTTGTTCTCTCGTAACCGTTGCAACACTCGTCTGACATCCAGAATGTGGGCCTCCATGGATTCAGAATATACCAAGATGTCATCCAAATAGACTACCACACACTGCTGCAACAGGTCACGGAAAACATCGTTGATGAATTCCTGAAAGACTGCGGGCGCATTGCACAACCCAAAGGGCATAACCAAGGATTCGTAATGACCGGTCCTGGTGTTAAACGCGGTCTTCCACTCATCGCCCGCCTTGATCCTTACCAGGTTATATGCCGCCCTCAGGTCCAGTTTGGTAAAGACCGTGGCCCCTTTAAGGCGATCGAACAGCTCGGAAATCAAGGGTATCGGGTAAGCGTTCTTGATCGTGATGCGATTGAGACCCCTGTAATCGATGCAAGGCCTCAACTCACCGCCCTTCTTTTTCACAAAGAAAAATCCAGCCCCTGCCGGGGACGAAGATTTGCGAATGTGTCCGCGTGAAAGCGCCTCCCTCACGTACTCCTCCATGGCCTCATTCTCCGCTACCGACAGTGGATAGACTTTGCCACGAGGAGGAACGGCACCAGATTGTAACTCTATGGCACAATCGTATGGGCGGTGCGGAGGTAGGGCAACCGCGCGCACCTTATCGAATACATCCCGGTACTCCTCGTATTCAGGAGGCAACAGAGAGTCCGAGGAAGTACACAGCAACTTGACAGACCCATGGATGCAACTAGCCCCACACTGCGGTGACCACGAGAGGATCTCGACCGATCTCCAATCGAAAGTCGGATTATGCTTCTGGAGCCAGGGGTACCCCAAGACCACCGAGTAGTGTGGAGACGAAATAACCTGGAGGCAGACCGACTCTCTGTGAACGGCACCAATGGCTATCCCCACTGGAAGGGTCTCATGAGTCACGTGTGGCGGCAGAAGGGGTCTGCCGTCTATCGCCTCAAGAGCCAGTGGGGAACCTCGAGCCTGCAGAGGAATGGAATTGGCGGCAGCGAACACACTATCAATGAACAAACCACCAGCACCAGAGTCCACCAACGCCTGGGTTGTCACCGAGCCCCCGACCCAGGAGAGGACAACAGTAATCAGTGGTTTGTCAACACGGGAAACCGGGGACGAGGAGACTCCACCCAAGATCTGCCCCCGACAGGATCTCAGGGTACGAGCGTTTCCCGGACGGTTCGGACATGCCAACCGAAAATGCCCACCGAGACCACAGTACATGCATCGGCCCTCGCGTCTCCGGAGTGCCCTCTCCCCCTCGGACAGGCGAGCAAACCCCAGCTGCATGGGTTCACCCCCAGACAAGTCATCCCCAGGAGGCGTGGGAGGAGAGGGAGGCACGGGTGGGACAGCAAACGTAGGCACCAATCTGTTAGAAGACCTCCGCAGGTTCTCCTTAAAGGAAGGTCTCTCCCTGAGTCTGGTGTCAATCAAAATCAGGAAAGAAATAAGAGACTCGAGCTCAACTGGTAGGTCCTTAGCTGCAACCTCATCCTTCAAGGCATCCGAGAGACCATGAGAGAAAGCAGCGACCAGAGCCTCATTATTCCAGCCCACCTCTGCTGCCAGGGTACGAAACTCAATGGCGTATTCAGCTACGGATCGTGAACCCTGTCTGATGGACATAAGGAGCTTCGCAGCAGAGGCAGCACGAGCCGGCACATCGAATACCTTCCGAAGAGAAGCAACAAAACCGGAAAACTCGGCAACCACCGGATTGTTGTTCTCCCATAAAGGGCTGGCCCAGGCCAAGGCCTTGTCCGAGAGCAGCGAGATCAAGAAGCCCACCTTTGATCTCTCAGTAGGAAAGGCATGTGGCAGCAACTCGAAATAAATGCCCACCTGGTTAAGGAAACCTCGGCACTGAGTTGGCTCTCCCCCAAAGCGCTGTGGAAGAGGGGCAGAACCGGTCATACCCCGAAACACCGCAGGCGCAACAACAGGTGTCGGGGTAGACTCTGGCGCAACAACCGGAGCGGCAGTAGGAGCGAGCCCAGGAGCGACAACCGACCCATCGGCAACGGGAGCGAAATGAGCCGTGCGTTCAAGCAGGGTTTGCAACGCCACAGCGAACCGACCCAACAGGTGATCCTGCTGATCAAGTCTGGCAACCAGCGTGGGTAGCGAGGATGGCCCTGTACCGTCAGAATTCAAGGCTTGGTCCTAATGTCACGGAACCATGAACCAGACGTACAACAAGAGATAAGTGAAAATAAGAAGGCTTTATTGAAAATAAAGCTGTAAAGCAAAAGTCCAAACGGATGGTGAAACCGAGCAGAGTCTTTGCGAAGCCAGAGGTCAGGAACCAGAAGGGTAGTCAGACGAAGCCAGGATCAGGAACCAGCAGGGTAGTCAGACGAAGCCAGGATCAGGAACCAGCAGGGTAGTCAGACGAAGCCAGGATCAGGAACCAGCAGGGTAGTCAGACGAAGCCAGGATCAGGAACCAGAAGCAGCAGCAGTCTTAGAAGCATGTGAACACAAGAGGACCAAGCAAGGAACTGAAGCCACAGACCTCCTATATATATGAGCTAGGCATCCAGCTCCTCCCAGGGGAAGGAGGAGCCGCAGGGTGGAAGGCTACAAGAAACCCAGGACCCAAGATGGCCGCCAGCACATGTCAAACGAAGGAGAGCAGCAAGCAGGTAAGACCATGACACATGCACAGGCGTTGTAGGGAGCTCATACAGGCACGTGAAGGCCACACACACTACTGAGCCTCATTTTGACTTGTTTTAAGGACATTACATCAAAGTTGAATCAGCCTGTAGTGTGTTTTTCCACTTTAATTTTGAGTGTGACTCCAAATCCAGACCTCCATGGGTTGAAAAATTTGATTTCCATTTTTTAATTTTTGTGTGATTTTGTTGTCAGCACATTCAACTATGTAAAGAACAAAGTATTTCAGAAGAATATTTAATTAACTGAGATCTAGGATGTGTTATTTTTGTGTTCCCTTTATTTTTTTTTGAGCAGTGTATATTATGTCCTATTAAGTCCTATGACGTGCAAGTCTCGGAAATCATCCAGCGCTACAAATTACAAGTTATAGATTTTTTAAGTGATTACAGTATTGTAGTGTGTTGTATGTTCCCCAAATATCTTAATTTTTCAGATGACATGTTACTTTTCCAATTGTGGAGATGAGGGAACTGCGAGCTCATCATTTGTATAGGTGGGTTATACGAACGCAATAGTGTCCTCGTGGAAACGGGGACTAGTGAGGTTGCATGAATACTGACTAAACTGTTGCATGTCTCGAAGGGCTAGAGACGGTGGAATCGGCTTCATATCTACGAACTCACAAGAGTTATCTAGATATGGGGGGTACCTTTATGCCTATCGACCGCCGACTAGGTGGATGGGCATGTGTATCCCTGTCACTATGGGGTACATTGTGATGACGATCATGTTGTCCCTCATGATATTCTTAAGTGATAATGAGCTCTCATGTTTTTTGTCCTCCTATGTAATACTTTATACTGATTTAGTCTTAATAGTGAGATAACATGCGACACCAAAACATTATTACATCATTACTATGTTATAATGATTACTATTGTAGCGCCTGAGATGCTATGCCCTTTGACCTGTATGTTGGATTACGTGTTACGCCGTATTTGTGATGTGGGCGGGCGGCTTTGGTTGTGAGTGCGGATGCTTTGCGATCATGTGATCGGGTTGGTCACGTGATCTGCGGCGGCCCGCCTCCCTTCCTCGGCTTGCAGCTCTCACGTCAGTGTTCTGCGTCTTGTCAGGCGCCGTAGGTGCCGGCCAACAGAGGGTTACGTCATGGACATGCGCACTCTTGTGAGTGAGACGCCGCTCCTCCACCCATGCTGTTTCGTGGTTCTAATCTTTTTCATTTAGTAATTATGTTTTTAATCTTACACCTGTCACATTTTATGGATACCAATTATGTAATTTGGAAAATTATGGATTTTTAGCACGTAAATAATGTTTACATTTACATCTGAATTTTGCACTTTGGTGGTGACAGTTATTTATAAATGTGAATCATGTATATGTAATGTGATTATGGATGTATGCATATTTTTGTAATTTATTATTTTTTTAGCACTAATTACATGTATTGATTAATTAATTGTAACACCCCTTTATATACTAGTTTGGCACCATTGTTTGTTATCACTGCTTGAAAAAGGTTTCTTGGAGTGAACCAAAATGTTGCATTTTTAGTGAATAAAGCACATGTCACTTTAATGGATGTGCCGCGCTATTCTTATTCTTATTGATGCATGGGTGGTAGGATCACCGCCCCAACCACTGGCACTCCGTTTGTACTTTGGTCTGGTGGTGCTGCCCAGAAGTTTTTGTTTTACTTAGTATAACTACAGCTATAAAGGCCTCAGAGGTTTGTTACTGAATATTAGTGATCAAACAGCATCATAAACAAACAAGGAATATAACAGACAGGTCAGGGATAAAGTCGTGGAGAAGTTTAAAGCAGTGTTAGGTTATAAAAAAAATATCCGAAGCTCTCAACACCTCACGGAGCACTGTTCAATCCATCATTTGAAAAAAGGAAGGAGCATAACTGCAAACCTACCAAGACGTGGCTGTCCAGCTAAACTTACAGCGAAGGCAAGGAGAGCACTAAATAGAGAAGCAGTCAAGACCACTGTCACTCTGGAGGAGCTGCAGAGATCCACAGCTCAGGCGGGAGAATCTGTCCACAGAACAACTATTAGACATGTACTCCACAAATCTGGCCTTTATGAGAAGAATGTAATTTTTGAAAGCAAGCCATAAAAAATCCCACTGGTAGTTTGCCACAAGCCAGGTAGGGGACACAGCAAACAAGGTGTTCTGGTCATATGAGACCAAAGATGAACTTTTTAACCTAAATGCAAAATGCTATGTGTGGAGGAAAACTAACACTGCACATCACCCTGAACACACCAGCATGAACAGGTAAGCTGATCAAAGTTGATGGAAAGATAGATGCAGCTTAATATGGTGCAATCCTGAAAGAAAACCTGGTAGAGGCTGCAAAAGACTTGAGACTGTGGCAGAGATTCACCTTCCAACTGAACGACCCTAAACATACAGCCAGAGCCAGGGGCGGACACAGACAGCAGAGGGCCCCTGTGCAAAGAATGTGCCTGGTCCCCCCCAAGCTAAATTCTCAACCTAACCTATTCCCTCCTAACTTTACATACAGCAATACAAAACATACAGGGTAAGGCTACTTTCACACCTGCAGCACTACGATCCGGCTACATAAATCAGCAGAGAATGCAAGGAATCGGACGGAAATAAACCGCAACATGTAGTGGTTTGTGTCCCGTTGATCCTCTGCATTTTTGTCAGATTGTGACCAGATCTCTGCTAGACCCCATTATAGTTAATGGGGCCAGCGGGCATTCTGTCTGCATCCAACAGTGCCAGAGCCAGTGAATTTCAGCAGACTGTCCTCTGCTGGAACAGCCTGTCAGAATTACTAACTCAGATGTGAAAGTAGCCTCTTACATCCAGTGACGTCCCCTTTGATGTAGATGTTCTCTGTCCTCATCTTCTCCTTTCAGACCGGACTGACATGATGATTTCTTTCAGCCATATCTTCTTTTCCATAGTCCCCCCATAATATGTTCCAGTATAATGCCTCTATATAATGCCCCAATAGTGCTCCTCTCCCCCTTATCCATAGTGCCCCCCATGTGTCCCAGTATATAACATAGGGCCCTCATAGTGCTCCTCCCCCATAGTGCCCCCCATGAGTGTCACTATATAAGGTAGGGCCCCGAGCATAGTGTACATGAAAAAAATTAACACTAATACTTATCTCCCTGCCGCTTTCAGTGATGCGATGCAAGCCTTTTCTAGCCTGTGTCCCACTCTGAACAGCTCAGGCGGCGCAATGACATTGTTGCGCCACCTGCACCGGCCTATGATAGGCTGAAGGCCTAGTACCTATAGCCTATCAGAGGAAAGGGGAAGGAAGACACCTTTTCCCTGCTCCGCCGCAGCATCCATCTGTATAGGTGTCCTGAGTATTGCGATACAGATGAATGTAGGGAGATAAGCGCTTCCACACTGGAAGCTCTCATTTCCCGCTGCACATGGGCTCCCCTCTCGCCCTGGGCCACTGTGTAGCTGAACCGGCTGCACAGACAGTATGTCCGCCCCTGACCAGAACTACAATGGAATGATTTAGATTAAAGCATATTAATGTGTTAGGATGGCCCAGTCAGGTCCAGACTTAAATTCCACTAAGAAACTGAGGCAAGACTTGAAAATTGCTGTTCACAGACGCTCTTCATTCAATCTGGCTGGTTATGAGCTATTTTGCAAAGAAGAATGGGCAAAAATTTCAGCCAATTTCAGACATACCCCGAAAGACTTGTAGCTGTAATCAGGCTCGGACTGGCCCACAGGGGAACAGGTGAATCCCCTGGTGGGCCCCTGAGCAAGATGGGCCCCTAGTCCCCCACCCCCTCCTCAAGTGGCACATGGCACAGTAGTCTCACATATAGATAGGCTGGCTGAGATGCTATACAGTACATTGCCTTTGTCCATCTAAAAAACTGGATAGTGTGGGCAGGTAGTATATGCATGTAGCTTTACAGTGGGCCCCCAGAATGAATTTTACTGGTGGGCCCTAGGTACCCCAGTCCGACACTGGCTGTAATTACAGTGAAAGATAGTCCTACAAAGTATTGACTCAGGGGGGCTGACTACAAATGCACGCCTCACTTACCAGATTTTTATTTATGAAAAATTTTGAAAACCATGTATCAATTTATTTTCACTTTATACATATTTGCTACTTTGTGTTGGTTTATCACATAAAATCCTAATAAAATACATTTTGGTTTGTGGGTATAACGTGAAAAAAATGTGGAAAAGTTCAAGGGGTATGAATACATTTTCAAGACACTGTTTTTGTGTCTCTGCACACACTCTAACTACATCTATTAGAAGTCAGAGCAAACAAAATCAATTTTCCTAGAAAAAATGATGTAGTACTGATTTATTTAATGAAAATCTATACAGATTTTTACTGAAAATTTCTATAAATAACGCATCTGTATAGGCATGCCTGGATCAGTTACGTATTACTTTGTCATATTTCGCATTCCATTGTATGTAGCGAACGCAATGACAGGGAGTGGTGATCACGCCGCCTCCCGTCATTGAACCCCTGAGATGTTGCATTCATCTCTGGTCGCATTATCTAACATTAACATTGAGGCTTTCCAGGGGTTAATCAAGAAGGGGGGTGGAGGGGAAGACATACTGTACTTGCCTCATCCATTTGCTCATGGAGAGGCTGTCATGGCCATCTTGATTGAAGAAACCGCGCAAAATCTCACGCAGTGACGTGATGATGTCATCACGTACTGACGTGGGGATGGTCACACATCACAGCGCACAAGATTTTGGGAGGTTTCTTCAAACAAGATTGCCGTGACAGCCTCTCTGCGAGCAAATGGATGAGGCATGTATCTTTTTTTGTTTTACCGCCATTTCAGGAAAAAAAAATTCGTTAACTCGAAGCGCAAGGAAATTCAGCAAATCAATTTTTTTCCTGAAATTCAGATGAAAGTCAATTTGTTCAACACTACTCTACAAACCTCATAAAAATGTAGCTTGAATTCCGACTGAAGTATTTTATTTTTATTTTTTTTTCAATATAGTTTTTATTAGTTTTCTCCCATCCAAAAATAACAGTTATAACATTATCAGACATATGACATTGATCATAAACAGCAAGTGTCATGGCACAATATGATCATGAACATACAGCTTTATCCCATTATAATGCCTGTCATGACAATAAAATAACAAAATAACAAAATAATAATGTCCCCCACCTCCCCCCTATCCCACCTCACCCCCAACTTTCCCCTGCATCAGCCAAAACTCTGTATCCAACGTGCCAATCTTCCGAAGCAGAACACCAGGTTATATCACTTTCAAAATTCCCAACGCATCCTTTATATCTTCTAACAAATACCATGCCGTCAGCTTGAAAGGAGACATGATTCTTGAGTACTCACAAGGCTCTATATAACTCAATATAAATTTGCGCCAGGTACGGTACAGTTTTTTCCCCAGAACTTCCTTTTGTTGCAAAGCCTCAGTCCACTCTAAATGAAAGATGTGCTTGAGTTGTGCAATAACTATGGGGACAGAAGGGACCTGTGGTTGAAGCCATACTTTTAGTATACAATATCTTGTGTCCCAGCGGTGCGATCGGTTCCATCGCATAATCATCTAAATGCCCTGACTTTGCAATTTGTACATGTGTTATTACCATTGCAGGAGTAATATTTGCTTCACTCACACCACATCTTTTCATCAAATCATTCACCTCATCCCAATATTCCTTCAACTTCGGACAATTCCATAAACCAAGAAATAGGTCCGATTTTGAAAGGTTGCATTTTGGACACGCAGTCAGCCTATCCTGTCTTGAATCAGAAACAGGGATGTTAAAACCAAAAATTGCATGGAGCAGTATCTTTAAGTTCGTCTCTCTCCACTGCTCGTTCGGAATGGCTTTATATAATGCCCCTATTCCTGAGCATATAGGTTGATGTATATCCTTCACCTCCAAAAGTGTCTCCCATTTCTGAAACATTTTTTTTGGATCAATTCTTTCCCATTTGTCCCTAAGAGATTGATAAAGAAGTGAAATCGACGGTCTAATTCTTGTTCCTAAAAACGAGTCAAATTCATTCGCTCTCCACTCCTTAGTCAGATCTTTGCACAAACTTTTTCCGTATGACATGATCTGCATATACGGAAAAAAGGTTGGCTCCTTCAAATTCCACTTCTTTCTCAATTCCGTCTGTGTCATCCACCTAGACTCCGTCTCATGAAATAGATCTCCCATTTTCCTAATCCCCGCCTGGGACCAAGCTATCATGAATTTGCCATCCCCACCTGGTTCGAAATTTGGGTTGGCCGCTATTGGTAAGTGTTTAGACATTTGATAGGGTAAACCATACATCTTCCGTAATAATTTCCATACGATAATTGTGTCCCTCAGCACCAGGGATTTTTTCACTGGCCCTGGCAGTTTAGATATATTAGTGTGCAACAACGCCACCAAATTCCAAGGCTTCGCCAATTGTGTTTCCAGCTTGAGATTGGAATAAAAAGATGTCTTGTTCACCCAATCCAATATGTATCTGCTATTGCAAGCTATATTGTAACCCCTAATGTCCGGGAAATTGATACCCCCTAAATCTTTCCTTACCTTTAGTTTGCTTAGAGCAATCCTTGATCTTTTGCCCTGCCATAGAAATTGAATAAACCTACTCTCCAGAAATGTCACATCTGCATGGCGTAGCAAGAGTGGGATCGTTTGCATGGGATATAACAGTTTTGCAACTCCCATCATTTTCACCAAGCAACACCGCCCCATTAGGGAAAGAGGTAATCCCTGCCATCTATCTAAATCTGCCTTGATTCGGGAAATTAGTGGTGGAAAGTTAAGTTGGTATAAGGAGTGAGGGTCTTTCCCAATTTTTATCCCCAAGTATGTTATATATGATTTAGCCATCGTAATTCCCAATGAGCTAAGTAGTTTTTTCTCTGAGGCCTCCCGCATGGGCAATAGAGGTAAGCATTCACATTTAGTTATATTCACCTTATAACCAGAGTATTTTCCAAAGGCTTCCAAAGCATGGAAGACATTTGAAATATGTTTCTCCAGCTTAGCTAGAAATAGAACCACATCATCAGCAAAGAGTGCTGCCTTTACTTGTGACGAACCCACCCCTATTCCCTCATATAAATCAGACGAGCAGAACAGCCGCGCAAGAGGTTCTAATGCCAGGTTGAATAGCAGTGGAGAAAGCGGGCACCCCTGCCTTGTGCCCTTCTTCAGGTCAAAAGGTTTCGATAAATAGCCCTGAGTATACACCCTTGCTCTAGGGTATTTATATAGATTTGTTATAAACGTTCTGAAAGCCCCCTCAAATCCAAATTTATCTAGGACTGCCTCCAGCCATGCCCACCTCACATTATCAAAAGCTTTCTCAGCGTCCAAGGTGAGCATGGCTGGAGTCTCTCCAATTTTAGGACTATGGCGGACTCTATCCAGAACCGCCAGGACCGTCCTAATATTCATAACTGCCAAGCGTCCTTGCACAAACCCCACCTGCTCAGTCCCAATCAGGAACGGCAGGAAAGAGGCCAATCTGTCAGCTATAATTTTGGATAAGATCTTTGTATCCACATTTATTAGGGAAATAGGCCTGTAGGAACCGGGCAATAGGGGGTCTTTCCCTGGTTTAGGTAGAAGTTTAATGTAAGATACATTATCTTTATCTGGGTCTATTTTACCCTTCAGTACGTCATTATATAGTGTTAGCATTACTAGGGACACTTGTGAGATTAGTATTTTGTAATATTCCCCCGAAAACCCATCTGGGCCCGGGGCTTTAGCATTTTTCAGACCTTTGATGACCGCTTGGAGTTCCTCTATAGTTATGTCAGCATTTAGTTTCTGAAGTTGTTCAGCTTTCACATTGGGCAATTTTACCTGGTCTAACAGGGTATTAGTTATTGGAGATGAGGAGTTATCCTCATATAAGACCTTATAATATTGACCCAAAATATCATTTTTTACCCGCCGGGTCAATAATCACCTTTCCCTTGTTATCTTTGATGCTGGTTATAAATTGGGGCGCCCTCTGACCCTTAGCCAGGTTTGCCAGCATTCGACCCGCCTTATTACCAAATCTATACAATTTGGTCTCAAATTGTGTTTGTCTGAAAGCCTCTCTGTCCCTTTCACTTATTTCAAAGGCCTGACGTGCTTCCACCCATTTCGCCTTGTTTTCTGCAGTGGGTGTTTCCGTAAATTGCCTATACGCTTGTCTGACTTTAGCGCTCGCTTGTTCCAACGCCTGCTGACTTGCTTTCTTTCTATTAAATACATATCCCATAATGCGTCCTCTCAAAACCGCCTTGGATGTGTGCCAGAAAAGTTCCGGCTCATCCAAATGGGCCTGGTTGTCTTCCTTGTACTCCTCCCACCAACCCACTAGCTTATTTCTAAAATCCTCACTCTCAATTAAGTTTGAGGGGAATCTCCACAAATAATCTGTCCCTTTCAAGAACGTATCCCTCATAACTAGGGTCACTGGAGCATGATCCGATATAACTATATCTCCTATATCAGCATGCTCCACCAAGCCTGATAAGGTGTCCTGGGTAAATACATAATCAATACGTGACCATGAATCTCTGGCGTGAGAATAAAACGTAAATTCTCTATCGTCAGGATGATGCTGCCGCCAGGGATCTACCAGTCCCACTGATTCCATCATGGGCCCCAAAACTGCATCCTGCGCTACACTATTTCTCACTTCCTTTGATTTGGTTCTACTATCTTCCTTTTCCATTACTACAGAATTGAAATCGCCTCCCACTATTAAATTAGAAGCCTTATCTATGAGGAGGTTGCCTTCCAATGCGCTAAAAAATTGGGTGTTATTGGAGTTTGGGCCATATACATTATAGATAGTGTACCTCACATTTTGGACTTGTATCGTCACTTTGACCCACCTCCCTTCATCATCTGCCACAGAATCTAGTAAGGCAAAATTAAAAGATTTGTTAAACAATATCAGGACTCTCGCTCTCCGCTCAGAGGAAGACGATCCGATCACTTGTCCTACCCACAATTTTTTCATTCTCCCAAAATCACTAGCTAGCAGATGAGTTTCCTGAAGCAAAGCTATGTCAGGTTTCATCTTCTTAAGGTGACATAAAATCCTCCACCTCTTCTGCGGCGAGCGTAAGCCCTTCACGTTCCAGCTAACTATTTTCATAATCCCCCCAATTTTCCATATCTGACATTTTAATGACTAGGATTGCATCTGGGTACCTATAACCTCTGATCATATGCTTCTGAAGACGAGTAACGGCTAATGCACGAACATATAAAACATTAGTATAAAACATTTCCCCCCCCCCCCCTTTTCCCACCGTACCCCAGAAATCTGTGCATTCCCTCACCCTATTCTCTTGACTTCTCTTTTTTCTGGACTGCATAGACTGGCTACCTGCCTCCCTGAACAACAATGGTGCAAACCGCATAATATGTAAGAACATATACTGAACCCACCCTAATGGTAGCGCTATAGAGTCATCCCCCTACTTATTACGGTAACATTCAGACTCTTTGCAAATTAAACATATCAAAATGCAGGCAAAATACGAACTACATGAGTCCTGTTTTTAACTCCTCCACCTGTACTGGCCGCTTTATCGCGACCAAGAGTCTCTTCTTCTGGATCGAGGGGTCCGCTTGTCTGCTGGAACCAGTTCCCAGTCCTGCCTACGCTTGTCTGTCGGTGGTGAGCGCCTCCATTCTGGACTCTTGGTTCTTTCTCTGCCCTGCTGACGGTGTCCCGGGGACCTTCCTCTTTGCCGCTGATCTCCCTCTCGGATATTCATCCGTAGAAACTCCGCTACAACCTCCGGATCCTGAAAAGTTTTAACTTCGCCACTTGGCATGGAGACTTTTAAAATCGCCGGGTATAACAGTTGAAATCTCACTTGCTGTCTGTATAACTCCGAGCATACTGTACTGAATTCATGCCTTTTCTTTGCCACCATCGCTGAGTAATCTGCGAACATAGTATGACGTGCCCTCTCACCTTCAACGGTCCTTTGTGGGCTCTAAAGGCCCTCAAGATGGATTCCTTGTCTGTATAATCTATGAACCGCATGATGACTTGGCGCGGTTTTGAGGGTATGTTCTGGGAGCTGGTGTTAATTTGCCCCTGAGAGTCAATAGCAGGTCCCACTCGGTGAACCCTCTCCACCTTATGCCTCCCACTCAGATTTAGAGCTTGTGGTAACTCAACCTCACATATTTCTCTCAGAGCTGGCTGTTTGATACTCTCTGGCAGGCCCACTATCCGTAAATTATTCCGCCTAGACCTATTTTCTAGGTCTTCTAAGCGGTCTTTCAGTATAATGTTCTGTTTAACCACCTCAGGACCGCCGTACGCAGGATTGCGTCTTTGCGGCGGTCCTGTTGTTCTGGGTGGACGCGCCGGTGCGTCCTCTCGCGAGACGCGAGATTTCCTGTGAACGCGCGCACACAGGCGCGCGCGTTCACAGGATCGGAAGGTAAGCGAGTGGATCTCCAGCCTGCCAGCGGCGATCGTTCGCTGGCAGGCTGGAGATGTGATTTTTTTAACCCCTAACAGGTATATTAGACGCTGTTTTGATAACAGCGTCTAATATACCTGCTACCTGGTCCTCTGGTGGTCCCCTTTGTTTGGATCGACCACCAGAGGACACAGGCAGCTCAGTAATATGTTGCACCAAGCATCACTACACTACACCCCCCCCCCCGTCACTTATTAACCCCTTATTAGCCCTTGATCACCCCTGATCACCCCATATAGACTCCCTGATCACCCCCCTGTCATTGATTACCCCCCTGTCATTGATCACCCCCCTGTAAAGCTCCATTCAGATGTCCGCATGATTTTTACGGATCCACTGATAGACTGATCGGATCCGTAAAAATCATACGGACGTCTGAATGCAGCCTTACAGGGGAGTGATCAATGACTGTGGTGATCACCCCATATAGACTCCCTGATCACCCCCCTGTCATTGATTACCCCTCTGTCATTGATCACCCCCCTGTAAAGCTCCATTCAGATGTCCGCATGATTTTTACGGATCCACTGATAGACTGATCGGATCCGTAAAAATCATACGGACGTCTGAATGCAGCCTTACAGGGGAGTGATCAATGACTGTGGTGATCACCCCATATAGACTCCCTGATCACCCCCCTGTCATTGATTACCCCTCTGTCATTGATCACCCCCCTGTAAAGCTCCATTCAGATGTCCGCATGATTTTTACGGATCCACTGATAGACTGATCGGATCCGTAAAAATCATACGGACGTCTGAATGCAGCCTTACAGGGGAGTGATCAATGACTGTGGTGATCACCCCATATAGACTCCCTGATCACCCCCCTGTCATTGATTACCCCTCTGTCATTGATCACCCCCCTGTAAAGCTCCATTCAGATGTCCGCATGATTTTTACGGATCCACTGATAGACTGATCGGATCCGTAAAAATCATACGGACGTCTGAATGCAGCCTTACAGGGGGGTGATCAATGACAGTTGGGTGATCACCCCATATAGACTCCCTGATCACCCCCCTGTCATTGATCACCCCCCCTGTCATTGATCACCCCCCTGTCATTGATCCCCCCCCCCCCCTCTGTAAGGCTGCATTCAGTCTTTTTTTTGGCCCAAGTTAGCGGAATTTTTTTTTTTTTCTTACAAAGTCACATATTCCACTAACTTGTGACAAAAAATAAAATCTCACATGAACTCACCATACCCCTCACGGAATCCAAATGCGTAAAATTTTTTAGACATTTATATTCCAGACTTCTTCTCACGCTTTAGGGCCCCTAGAATGCCAGGGCAGTATAAATACCCCACATGTGACCCCATTTCGGAAAGAAGACACCCCCAGGTATTCCGTGAGGGGCATATTGAGTCCATGAAAGATTGAAATTTTTGTCCCAAGTTAGCGGAACGGGAGACTTTGTGAGAAAAAAATAAAAAATATCAATTTCCGCTAACTTGTGCCATTAAAAAAAAATTTCTATGAACTCGCCATGCCCCTCATTGAATACCTTGGGGTGTCTTCTTTCCAAAATGGGGTCACATGTGGGGTATTTATACTGCCCTGGCATTCTAGGGGCCCCAAAGCGTGAGAAGAAGTCTGGTATCCAAATGTCTAAAAATGCCCTCCTAAAAGGAATTTGGGCCCCTTTGCGCATCTAGGCTGCAAAAAAGTGTCACACATCTGGTATCGCCGTACTCAGGAGAAGTTGGGGAATGTGTTTTGGGGTGTCATTTTACATATACCCATGCTGGGTGAGATAAATATCTTGGTCAAATGCCAACTTTGTATAAAAAAATGGAAAAAGTTGTCTTTTGCCAAGATATTTCTCTCACCCAGCATGGGTATATGTAAAAAGACACCCCAAAACACATTCCCCAACGTCTCCTGAATACGGCGATACCAGATGTGTGACACTTTTTTGCAGCCTAGGTGGGCAAAGGGGCCCACATTCCAAAGAGCACCTTTCGGATTTCACTGGTCATTTACCTACTTACCACACATTAGGGCCCCTGGAAAATGCCAGGGCAGTATAACTACCCCACAAGTGACCCCATTTTGGAAAGAAGACACCCCAAGGTATTCCGTGAGGGGCATGGTGAGTTCCTAGAATTTTTTATTTTTTGTCACAAGTTAGTGGAAAATGATGATTTTTTTTTTTTTTTTTCATACAAAGTCTCATATTCCACTAACTTGTGACAAAAAATAAAAACTTCCATGAACTCACTATGCCCATCAGCGAATACCCTGGGGTCTCTTCTTTCCAAAATGGGGTCACTTGTGGGGTAGTTATACTGCCCTGGCATTCTAGGGGCCCAAATGTGTGGTAAGGAGTTTGAAATCAAATTCTGTAAAAAATGACGAGTGAAATCCGAAAGGTGCTCTTTGGAATATGGGCCCCTTTGCCCACCTAGGCTGCAAAAAAGTGTCACACATCTGGTATCTCCGTACTCAGGAGAAGGTGGAGAATGTGTTTTGGGGTGTCATTTTACATATACCCATGCTGGGTGAGAGAAATATCTTGGCAAAAGACAACTTTTCCCATTTTTTTATACAAAGTTGGCATTTGACCAAGATATTTATCTCACCCAGCATGGGTATATGTAAAAAGACACCCCAAAACACATTCCCCAACGTCTCCTGAATACGGCGATACCAGATGTGTGACACTTTTTTGCAGCCTAGGTGGGCAAAGGGGCCCACATTCCAAAGAGCACCTTTCGGATTTCACTGGTCATTTACCTACTTACCACACATTAGGGCCCCTGGAAAATGCCAGGGCAGTATAACTACCCCACAAGTGACCCCATTTTGGAAAGAAGACACCCCAAGGTATTCCGTGAGGGGCATGGCGAGTTCCTAGAATTTTTTATTTTTTGTCACGTTAGTGGAAAATGATGATTTTTTTTATTTTATTTTTTTTCATACAAAGTCTCATATTCCACTAACTTGTGACAAAAAATAAAAACTTCCATGAACTCACTATGCCCATCAGCGAATACCCTGGGGTCTCTTCTTTCCAAAATGGGGTCACTTGTGGGGTAGTTATACTGCCCTGGCATTCTAGGGGCCCAAATGTGTGGTAAGGAGTTTGAAATCAAATTCTGTAAAAAATGACGAGTGAAATTCGAAAGGTGCTCTTTGGAATGTGGGCCCCTTTGCCCATCTAGGCTGCAAAAAAGTGTCACACATCTGGTATCACCGTACTCAGGAGAAGGTGGGGAATGTGTTTTGGGGTGTCTTTTTACATATACCCATGCTGGGTGAGAGAAATATCTTGGCAAAAGACAACTTTTCCCATTTTTTTATACAAAGTTGGCATTTGACCAAGATATTTATCTCACCCAGCATGGGTATATGTAAAAAGACACCCCAAAACACATTCCCCAACTTCTACTGAATACGGAGATACCAGATGTGTGACACTTTTTTGCAGCCTAGGTGGGCAAAGGGGCCCACATTCCAAAGAGCACCTTTCGGATTTCACTCGTCATTTTTTACAGAATTTGATTTCAAACTCCTTACCACAGATTTGGGCCCCTAGAATGCCAGGGCAGTATAACTACCCCACAAGTGACCCCATTTTGGAAAGAAGAGACCCCAAGGTATTTCGTGATGGGCATAGTGAGTTCATGGAAGTTTTTATTTTTTGTCACAAGTTAGTGGAATATGAGACTTTGTAAGAAAAAAAAAAAAAAAGAAAAAAATCATCATTTTCCGCTAACTTGTGACAAAAAATAAAAAGTTCTATGAACTCACTATGCCCATCAGCGAATACCTTAGGGTGTGTATTTTCCGAAATGGGGTCATTTGTGGGGTGTTTGTACTGTCTGGCCATTGTAGAACCTCAGGAAACATGACAGGTGCTCAGAAAGTCAGAGCTGCTTCAAAAAGCGGAAATTCACATTTTTGTACCATAGTTTGTAAACGCTATAACTTTTACCCAAACCATTTTTTTTTTACCCAAACATTTTTTTTTAATCAAAGACATGTAGAACAATAAATTTAGAGCAAAATTTATATATGGATGTCGTTTTTTTTGCAAAATTTTACAACTGAAAGTGAAAAATGTCATTTTTTTGCAAAAAAATCGTTAAATTTCGATTAATAACAAAAAAGTAAAAATGTCAGCAGCAATGAAATACCACCAAATGAAAGCTCTATTAGTGAGAAGAAAAGGAGGTAAAATTCATTTGGGTGGTAAGTTGCATGACCGAGCAATAAACGGTGAAAGTAGTGTAGGTCAGAAGTGTAAAAAGTGGCCTGGTCTTTCAGGGTGTTTAAGCACTGGGGGCTGAGGTGGTTAAACAGATCTTGATTATCACGACTGTACCTGGAGACATCCTCTTCCATGGTCGCGACTCTTTGTTCCAGCTCCTCTATGCACGCTTCGTGCCTCGCCACTGTATCATGCAGTTCATGCAGGGCCGGCTCCAGGAGCATGTGGGCCCTTGGGCGATAAAGTCTTAGTGGGCCCCCTTACACAGTGGTAACTCTCTGAGTACAGATAATACAGTAGATATCACCTGCAGTCCTATGTAACAGCATAGATAACACAGTCATGGCTATCTAAGTACAGAAAATGTAGTAGTGTTACCTGCAGTCCTATGTAAAACCACAGATAACACTAGTGCTGATAATGTGATAGTGTTACCTGTAGTCCTATGTAAACCACAGATAACACTAGTGCTGATAATGTGGTAGTGTTACCTGTAGTCCTATGTAAACCACAGATAACACTAGTGTAGATCATGTAGTAGTGTTACCTGCATCCTTAGTGTGCCTCCCTGTGCCTCTACCACAGACTCCATGCTGGCAGTGCTGCCTCCTCTTCCATCTTCATCTTGCCCCGCACAGAATGTCCTGATGCAGCTGTGTCAAGACAAAGGGAACACTGTGGGCATGGTGATGGTGACACACACAGGGAGACAGACACACACACACACACACACACAGGGACAGACACACACACACACAGGGACAGACACAGACACACACACAGGGACAGACACAGACACACACAGGGACAGACACACACACAGGGACAGACACACACACACACACACACAGGCACAGACACACACACACAGGCACAGACACACACACACACACACACAGGGACAGACACACACACACACAGGCACAGACACACACACACACACAGGGACAGAGACACACACACACACACAGGGACAGACACACACACACACAGGGACAGACACACACACACACACACACACACACAGGGACAGACACACACACACACAGGGACAGACACACACACACACACAGGGACAGACACACACACACACAGGGACAGACACACACACACACAGGGACAGACACACACACAGGGACAGACACACACACACACACACAGGCACAGACACACACACACACACACACACACAGGGACAGACACACACAGGCACAGACACACACACACACAGGGACAGAGAGACACACACACACAGGGACAGACACACACACACACACACACAGGGACAGACACACACACACAGGGACAGACACACACACACAGGGACAGACACACACACAGGGACAGATACACACACACAGGGACAGACACACACACACACACACACACAGGGACAGACAGACACACACACACACACAGGGACAGACACACACACAGGGACAGAGACACACACACACACACACACAGGGACAGACACACACACACACACACACAGGGACAGACACACACACACACAGGGACAGACACACACACACACAGGGACAGACACACACACAGGGACAGATACACACACACAGGGACAGACACACACACACACAGGGACAGACAGACACACACACACACACACAGGGACAGACACACACACACACACACACACACACAGGGACAGACACACAGGGACAGACACACACACACAGGAACAGACACACACACACACACACACACGGACAGACTGACACACATACACACACACACACACACACACAGGGACAGACTGACACACACACAGGGACAGACACACACACACACAGGGACAGACACACACACACACAGGGACAGACACACACACACACAGGGACAGACACACACACAGGGACAGACACACACACACACAGGGACAGACACACACACACACAGGGACAGACACACACACACAGGGACAGACACACACACACACACACAGGGACAGACAGACACACACACACACAGGGACAGACACACACACACACACACACAGGGACAGACACACACACACACACAGGGACAGACACACACACACACAGGGACAGACACACACACACACAGGGACAGACACACACACACACAGGGACAGACACACACACAGGGACAGACACACACACACACACAGGGACAGACACACACACACAGGGACAGACACACACACACACACACACACAGGGACAGACAGACACACACACACACAGGGACAGACACACACACACACACACACACACACACAGGGACAGACAGACACACACACACACACACAGGGACACACACACACACACACACACACAGGGACAGACACACAGGGACAGACACACACACACAGGAACAGACACACACACACACACGGACAGACTGACACACATACACACACACAGGGACAGACTGACACACACACAGGAACAGACTGACACACACATCATGGCCCTCAGAATACACCTGGATCTGTATGATAAACCCCCTTAATTGCACCAGATTCCACTCCACTTGAACCCCACTGCCCCTGAGTGCTCCACCTGCCCCCTCATATCTCAGCTCCACCTGCCCCTTCATATCTCAGCTCCACCTGCCCCCCTCATATCTCAGCTCCACCTGCCCCCATCATATCTCAGCTCCACCTGCCCCAATCATATCTCAGCTCCACCTGCCCCCCTCATATCTCAGCTCCACCTGCCCCCTCATATCTCAGCTCCACCTGCCCCCTCATATCTCAGCTCCACCTGCCCCCCTCATATCTCAGCTCCACCTGCCCCCCTCATATCTCAGCTCCACCTGCCCCCTCATATCTCAGCTCCACCTGCCCCCCTCATATCTCAGCTTCACCTGCCCCCTCATATCTCAGCTCCACCTGCCCCCCTCATATCTCAGCTCCACCTGCCCCCCTCATATCTCAGCTCCACCTGCCCCCTCATATCTCAGCTCCACCTACCCCCTCATATCTCAGCTCCACCTGCCCCCTCATATCTCAGCTTCACCTGCCCCCTCATATCTCAGCTCCACCTGCCCCCTCATATCTCAGCTCCACCTGCCCCCCTCATATCTCAGCTCCACCTGCCCCCCTCATATCTCAGCTCCACCTGCCCCCCTCATATCTCAGCTCCACCTGCCCCCCTCATATCTCAGCTCCACCTGCCCCCCTCATATCTCAGCTCCACCTGCCCCCTCATATCTCAGCTCCACCTGCCTCCTCATATCTCAGCTCCACCTGCCCCCCTCATATCTCAGCTCCACCTGCCCCCTGATATATGAGCTCCATATGCTTCCCCTCACAAGTTCTGGTTCTCCAGCAGCACATCCTACCTCACTCTGCATCTTGCAGGCACACACAGCCCCTCCTCCTTCAACAAGCTGCTGCTGCTGTCAGGGTTTGTCATGTGACCATGAAGGAGCATGTGACCAGTGATGTCACAGAACTCCTTCTAACAACTACATTCTAGCATAGGATCGATCATCTACCGAAACAACTCCATCTACCCTGTTCTGAGTCCTGGGGCCGCCCACCCCAGCAGTGCACATGGCGAAAATTGTCTGCATTGCTGGGGTAAGCTGCCCCAGAACTCAGAACAGGCAGGACACAGCTGCAGAAGTGAGCGGGCACAGTGGGCCCCCCAGGAGCAGGGGGCACCGGCATTTGCCCGGGTTTGCCGGGTGGTGGCGCCGGCCCTGAGTTCATGCAATGACTGTGTAAGGGTCTTAGCGAGCGTCTCTTTAATATCCGGAGCTAGGTACTTTGCCACTTCAATGGCTAAAGTTTTGTAATCTATTCTGAGCAAATCGTCAGTCGGCTTTACACTTTCTGCCGCCGCTTTATCAGCTCCTGCGCTGTCAGATGGTGATGCAGGGCGAGAATCCGCCATCTTGTCCAGCTTGATACTTGTGGTCTGACTTGTGCCGCTTTTAATTTCCCGTCTGCCGCTCCGCAAAAGATAACGGTCCATGGACCGGGTGCCGCCGCTGTGTGGGTACTCCCAGGTAACTTTCGGAGTCCCGTAGTGCCGCTGTGAACGGAGCGCAGGGGTTAACAGAGTCAGGCGCCGGAGCTCACTTACTCCGCGTCCTGCATTCCAGCGCCGGAACCGGAAGTCCCTAAAGTATTTTTTATATATATTTATTTTGCCCTGTTATTTTTGGAGTCTTTCTCTAAATAAATTTCAGTTTACTAATGTCTTTTTAGAGATCATTGTGCAGGATAGTACAAGATTATTCCTGATAAGTGGCGACATTACCTTCATCCTGTAACTAGACAACTAAGTATTCTGCTGGCTTTCTCCACTGCATTTACTAACCTGCATGGACGTTAATTCCAGGCCTTCTAGGTCTGAAAGTGCATCCCCATTTATGAAATGCTCAGCATTTTGGACTCTAGTATCCTACAGCCATTATGTACCATTTTAAATAATTAACTTTAACATACCCATTTTTTAAAATTAAATTCTCTGCTTTTCCCTAATCAGTAACGTGTTTTACTCCTTCTGAGATTTCAACCTTGTTACAATGTGTGTGCAGTTGCTGCAATTCTTTCTATTCTTTTTTTTTTTGCATTTTCCTTTTTTTCAGTCATCTGGAATAACATCTGCAAGCAAGGACTGGTAAATGGATTAATTAGCAAAAAAAAAGTGAAGACATAATTAGAGATCTAAAATTAGTAACAATGGATGTCATAGGAAGTTTACTGAATTGTGTATGGAGATTGCAATTTTGGTCCAGTCTAAGAAATGACACATGATTGAACACAGCTGAGGCGGCCATAGTTGTAAAGAATTGTCCTGATTAGAAGAACTTTCTGATAGTTCTCAGTAGTGGAGTATTCTTATGATCATAACACACTGCCATATGTGTCATGGATGGCCCACAGGCACATAGTACTGCCAATAGTCCCAGCTTTGTCATGAAAATCCAGTTGTGTGCTTTGACTTCTTTTTTATTCATTCTCATTATGTAACATGCAGCTGCTAAGGACCAGTCTGTAAGAAATGGAGCTGCACTATAATACTGCAGCATAAGGTAAAGGGTTTATCCAACATTATATCAGATCTCACAGAGTGGCCAACCCACCAGGGAGATGAAGAGCTGTCCAGGGACTGATAGAGACCAAACCCAACAGCGGGCACCAGGCAAGTATGATCACTAGAGATGGCCTTGCGGTTCGCCCGGCGGTCGTTTCGCAGTGAACTTTGCTTGTTCGCAATTCGATTAACATGCAAACTTATAGCGATGTTCACATGCACCATATTATTTTGCATTGCGCCGAACTTTGACCCATGACACATCTATCAGGTGGAACAGGACAGCCAATTGAGACGTTTCAACACATGGACACACCCCCACCCTATAACAGATCCCGATCTGGCAGCCATTTTGCATTCTGTGTTTTGCCAGTGTAGGGAGAGGTTGCTTTGTGGAGCAGGGTCAGACTATTAGGGACACCAAACCCTAGCTATAAGGGCAACAAAAGTCCTTATAAGGTCTGGTATAGGTGTGCTATCGATAGGTGTGATATACTGAGGGGTGTGATATACTTATAATATACTTTATAACATAAAAAGTATATTATAGTGCATTTGTATTGTGCAGCAGTTATGTGCGGTTCTGCTGCAATATCACAGCTATATAGAGGGACAAGCGCTATTGGAATAACTAATTGCAACTGTTGTGATATACCTGTTGCCCCCCAAAAAACTGATTGAGGGGTGTGATATACTTATAATATACTTTCTAACATAGAAAGTATATTATAGTGCATTTGTATTGTGCAGCAGTTGTGTGCGGTTCTGCTGCGATACCGCAGCTATATAAAGGGACAAGCGCTATTGGAATAACTAATTGCAACTGTTGTGATATACCTGTTGCCCCCCAAAAAAAATTATTTAAGGGGTGTGATATACCTATAATATACTTTTTAACATAGAAAGTATATTATAGTGCATTTGTATTGTGTAGCTGTTGTGTGTGGCTCTGCTGCGATACCGCAGGTATATAGAGGGACAAGCGTTATTGGAACAACTATTTGCAATGGGTGTGATATACCTGTTGCCCCCCAAAAAACGGATTGAGGGGTGCGATATACCTGATTCAACAAAATACTGATTAAAGGGGTATGATATACCTGCCTCCACAAAATACGGATTGAGGGGTGCGATATACCTGCTTCCACCAAATATTGATTATGGGGTTATATTTACCTGTTTCCACAAAATACTGATTGGGGGTGTGATATACCTGCTTCTACAAAATACTGATTAAGGGGTTCTATATACCTGCTTCCACAAAATACTGATTAAGGGGTTTAATATACCTGCTTCCACAAAATACAGATTAAGGGATACGATATTCCTGCTTGCACCAAATATTGATTCAGGTGTTCTACCTGTTTCCACAAAATACTGATTGGGGGTGTGATATACCTGCTTCCACAAAATACTAATTGATTGGTGCGATATACCTGCTTCCACAACATACTGATTAAGGGGTTTGATATATCTGCTTCCACAAAATACAGATTAAGGGGTGCGATATTCCTGCTTCCACCATATATTGATTCAGGTGTTCTACAGGGAGTGCAGAATTATTAGGCAAATGAGTATTTTGACCACATCATCCTCTTTATGCATGTTGTCTTACTCCAAGCTGTATAGGCTCGAAAGCCTACTACCAATTAAGCATATTAGGTGATGTGCATCTCTGTAATGAGAAGGGGTGTGGTCTAATGACATCAACACCCTATATTAGGTGTGCATAATTATTAGGCAACTTCCTTTCCTTTGGCAAAATGGGTCAAAAGAAGGACTTGACAGGCTCAGAAAAGTCAAAAATAGTGAGATATCTTGCAGAGGGATGCAGCACTCTTAAAATTGCAAAGCTTCTGAAGCGTGATCATCGAACAATCAAGCGTTTCATTCAAAATAGTCAACAGGGTCGCAAGAAGTGTGTGGAAATACCAAGGCGCAAAATAACTGCCCATGAACTGAGAAAAGTCAAGCGTGCAGCTGCCAAGATGCCACTTGCCACTTGCCACCAGTTTGGCCATATTTCAGAGCTGCAACATCACTGGAGTGCCCAAAAGCACAAGGTGTGCAATACTCAGAGACATGGCCAAGGTAAGAAAGGCTGAAAGACGACCACCACTGAACAAGACACACAAGCTGAAACATCAAGACTGGGCCAAGAAATATCTCAAGACTGATTTTTCTAAGATTTTATGGACTGATGAAATGAGAGTGAGTCTTGATGGGCCAGATGGATGGGCCCGTGGCTGGATTGGTAAAGGGCAGAGAGCTCCAGTCCGACTCAGACGCCAGCAAGGTGGAGGTGGAGTACTGGTTTGGGCTGGTATCATCAAAGATGAGCTTGTGGGGCCTTTTCGGGTTGAGGATGGAGTCAAGCTCAACTCCCAGTCCTACTGCCAGTTTCTGGAAGACACCTTCTTCAAGCAGTGGTACAGGAAGAAGTCTGCATCCTTCAAGAAAAACATGATTTTCATGCAGGACAATGCTCCATCACACGCGTCCAAGTACTCCACAGCGTGGCTGGCAAGAAAGGGTATAAAAGAAGAAAATCTAATGACATGGCCTCCTAGTTCACCTGATCTGAACCCCATTGAGAACCTGTGGTCCATCATCAAATGTGAGATTTACAAGGAGGGAAAACAGTACACCTCTCTGAACAGTGTCTGGGAGGCTGTGGTTGCTGCTGCACGCAATGTTGATGGTGAACAGATCAAAACACTGACAGAATCCATGGATGGCAGGCTTTTGAGTGTCCTTGCAAAGAAAGGTGGCTATATTGGTCACTGATTTGTTTTTGTTTTGTTTTTGAATGTCAGAAATGTATATTTGTGAATGTTGAGATGTTATATTGGTTTCACTGGTAAAAATAAATAATTGAAATGGGTATATATTTGTTTTTTGTTAAGTTGCCTAATAATTATGCACAGTAATAGTCACCTGCACACACAGATATCCCCCTAAAATAGCTAAAACTAAAAACAAACTAAAAACTACTTCCAAAAATATTCAGCTTTGATATTAATGAGTTTTTTGGGTTCATTGAGAACATGGTTGTTGTTCAATAATAACATTAATCCTCAAAAATACAACTTGCCTAATAATTCTGCACTCCCTGTATATACTTGTTTCCACAAAATACTGATTGAGGGGTGGGATATAACTGCTTCCACAAAATACTGATTGAGGGGTGCAATATACCTGCTTCCACCAAATATTGATTCAGGTGTTCTATATACCTGTTTCCACAAAATACTGATTAAGGGGTTCTATATTCCTGGTTCCAGAAAATACTGATTGAGGGATGCGATATACCTGCCACCACCAAATATTGATTGAGGCCTGCGATACACCGGCTTCCACAAAATACTGATTGAGGGGTGCAATAAACCTTCTTCTAAAAAATACTGATTAAGGGGTTCTATATACCTGCTTCCACAAAATGCTAAATGAGGGGTTTGATATGCCTGCTTCCACAAAATACTGATTAAGGGGTTTGATATAACTGTTTCCACAAAATACTGGTTGAGGGGAGTGATACACCTGCTTCCACCAAATATTGATTCAAGTGTTCTATACACCTGTTTCCACAAAATACTGATTGAGTGGTGCGATATACCTGCTTCTACAAAATACTGATTAAGGAATTCTATATACCTGCTTCCACAAAATACCGATTGAGGAGTGCGATATTCCAGCTTCCGCTAAATACTGATTGAGGGGTGCAATATACCTGCTTCCACCAAATATTGAATGAGGCCTGCAATACACCGGCTTCCGCAAAATACTGATTGAGGGGTGCGATATACCTGCTTCCACAAAATACTGATTAAGGAGTTTGATATACCTGCTTCCACAAAATACAGATTGAGGAGTGCGATATACCTGCTTCCACAAAATACTAATTGAGGGGTGCGATATACCAGCTTCCACCAAATGCTGATTGAGGCCTGTGATATACTTGCTTCCACCAAATATTTAATGAGGCCTGCGATACACCTGCGATACACTGTGATACACCGGTGCACAGGAGGCAAAAAGCAGATCTATCTGGAGCGAGCCATCCATCTTTAGCTCCCAGGATGCTGGCACATGGCTCCGCAGTGTGGGCTTTTTTTAACGTGTCCGCTGCTGACAATTGTGTTGCCATCTGCAGCCTGTGCTGTCAACGCATAAGTCGAAGTAAGCCTAACACTCACCTAGGGACGACGCCTTAAGAAGGCACCTGGCCTCTCATCACCGATCCCAGTGGGAGCAACGCCTTCAGAACCCGCAAAGCCACACTCCCGGTGCTCCACGTCCTGCCTCTTCTCCTTCCCCTCTCTCCTCCCAATTGTCCTCCACTCTACCTTCCACCATGCCGTTGTAATCTGACAGAAGGCAAGCTTCCGTGGCCCAAATGTTCGAGCATAAAAAATTGATGACACCTGATAACCCTCTTTCCCAACAGCTGACCGCTGGCTTGCCAGAAATGCTAGCCCGCCAACTACTTCCATATAAACTGGTGGACTTGGAGGCCTTAAGAAACTTTGTGGCCATTGGCACACCACAATGGAAGGTCCCTGGAAGGAAATATTTCTCCCAGACGGGCATCCCAGAGCTAAACTATTGTGAGGGGGCAGTAACTGAATAAAACATCACTTTTAATGTGGTTACGTTCAGTGGCAATTAAGCTATATGGTTACTTTCAGTGGCAATTAAATATATCTCTGGCACACAGTGTCGGTGCCAAGATACATCTGACCACAAACACGTGGTCTAGCAAACACGGGCAGGGAAGGTACATAACTTTTACTGCCCACTGGGTGAACCTTCTGACAGCCGTCAAGCATGTAACCCTTGGCACCCGTGTGGATTTGGTTTTACCGCCATGGATTGCATGCAGACCTGCCTCTTCTTCTCCTCCTCCTACTCCATCCTCCGTCTCCTCCTTGGCTGACTCCTCCTTTTCCACTGCTACCGCCTCTTCCGCTGCACCCCCCCAAGCTCCCCAGAACTTATTCGACATGTCAGGTGAGAGGTTTCCATGCTGTGCTGCAGCTGCTTTGCCTGGAAGCCAAGAGCCACACCTGTCCTGCACTGCTTTCATCTCTGTGGTCACAGTCCGATCAGTGGCTAACCCCGCTCAATTTGACAATTGGTAAAGTGGTGTGCGACAACGGTGCCAATCTGCTGAGCACACTGAAACAGGGCAAAATGACACACGTGCCATGCATGGCACACATCCTGAACTTAGTCATGCAGCGATTCATTGCCAAATACTTTGAGGTCCAGGAAAATCTCTGGCCATTTTAGAAGATCTTACACAGCCATGGCTCGTCTTACTGACGTTCAGCGGTGACACCACATGCCCATGAGACGTCTTATTTGTGACAGCCAGACGCGCTGGAACTCCACCTTGTATATGCTTGATAGGCTTCTCCAGCGAAAAACGTGCCGTTAATGTACGAACTCTGCAGCAGGACAGTTTCTGGGGAGCTTGGTTTCTTTTCAGCGCACCAGTGGTTGCACATGCGCAATGCATGCAGACTTCTGCGGCCATTTGATGAGATCACCAAACTGGTCAGTCGCAGCCAGGGCTCCATCAGTGACATTGTACCTTACGCCTTCTATCTGGAGCGTGCATTGCATCGTGTCATTGATCAAGCCGTCGAGGAGCAGGAGCTGGAAGATGAGAAAGTCGCAATGCTGAATGAATTCCCGGGGGGGGGGCTACTCCATCTGAAACAAGTCAGCAGGAGTCTGAAGAGGAGTCAGAGGAGGATGTTGCCGGGGCGGAGGAGGAGCAATAAGAGCAGGCTTTGAGGGGGACTTTAAACGTTTCAGGGATCCCTAGTGTTGTCCATGGCTTGGGGGGAGGAGACCGAGGATGACATTCTCCTGGGCGATGAGCAGGAGCCAGGGCGCTTCACCGCTTCCAATTTTGTGCAAATGGGGGCCTTCATGCTCCAGTGTTTGAAGAGGGACCCCCGTATAAAAAGCATAAAGGGCAAGGACCAGTACTGGGTGGCAACATACTTATACCCCCGGTACAAACACAAAATACCGGACATGTTACCAGCATCACAGAGGGCTTTAAGAAAGCAGCATTTCCAGGCCTTGCTACAAGAGATGCTGCATTCTGCTGTTGCGTGCTCCGGCAGAGAAATTTCAACCCACAGCAAAACAGGTGCGGCTACCAATCATACCGCACCTGCAAGTAGAGGGCAGTTTGAAGATGTGTTGGTCACTTCGGATATGAGATCATTCTTGCAGCCAACCCATCGAGAGCCACCCTCCGGACCCAGCCTCAGGGAACGCCTAGACCGACAGGTGTCCGACTACATTGGGTTAACGGCCGATGTGGACGCTTTGAGAAGCGAGTAACCCTTGGACTACTCGGTGTCCAGGCTTGAGCTGTGGTCAGAGCTGGCACAATTTGCCATGGAACTCTTGGCTTGCCCCTCGTCGAGTGTCCTGTCCGAAAGGATGTTAAACGCAGCAGGGGGGATCGTGACCGATAATCACACTTGCCTAGCTCACGACATTGTGGACTTCTTCACATTTCTAAAAATAAATAAGGCATGGATCTCAGAGGAATTTGTCACCTGTGACGACCACGTGTGACAGCCCACACATATTTGCCACCACACAGAACAAAGAATCGTCCTTGTCTTATGTATATACAGCAACATAAAAGGTCTTTTCTGTCAGGTGAATGCCTAATTTTTGGGGCCTCTACTCCAGTGGCCTACAGTAAAATGTATCCATTGACCGCCTAATGTACCTCCAGACACATAATCATCACTATTTATTTTATGTCAGGTGAATGCCTAGATTTTGGGGCCTGTACTGGGCTACAGTAAAAAATTTTGCCGGTGACCGCCTATTGTACCTCCAGCTACATCATAACAAGTTATTTTCTGTCAGGTGAATGCCTAATTTTTAGGGCCTGTACTGTTTAAAGTAAAATTGTTATCCACTGACCGTCTAATATACCTCCAGCCACATAATCACTTGTTCTTTTCTTTCAGGTGAAAGCATAATGTTTGGGGCCTATACTCCACTGGCCTCCAGTAAAATTGTTATCCACTAACCGTCTAATATACCTCCAGCCACATAATCACTTTTTATTTTCTGTCCAGTGAATGCCTAATGTTTGGGGGCCTGTACTTCACTGGCCTACAGTAAAATTGTTATCCACTGACCGTCTAATATACCTCCAGCCACATAATCACTTGTTCTTTTTTGTCAGGTGAATGCCTAATTTTTGGGGCCCATACTCCCGTGGCCTAAAATAATTTTTCTCTAGGCTCCAGCAGGGCACATTTTTAAGACTCAAAATGGCACCTGATTAAAATACATATGTTTTTGTGTTATTGCCATTGATCCCCCTCTGACATGTCACTGTCCATGTTGTGGGACTATTTGTGCACTTTCAGTAAGTATTTGGTGGCTGAAAATATGACCTGAAGGTTTTTCAGGTTCGCCTACCATTAAAGTTAATAGGGCCTGCTGCGAACGCATGGTTCGCAAACATTTGATTGTGAACGCGCGTTCGTGAAACATCCCGGCCGATGTTCGTCTATCACTAATGATGACCACCACGGGTCAGCCACCTTGTGAGGTCTCATATAATGTTGGATAACATCTTTAATATTTCCAACTAGCTGTAAAAGAGTAGCTCTACACCATCTCTTAACTACTTACACTTAGAGCTTCTATGTTATAGATTAAAGACCAGTCACAAAATGCCCCAAGTTACTGAAAGCCAGTGGGGTCATTTACAAAGACAGTTTTTTTTAATGCTGATCTTTGTTTCCCATTTGTACTGGCAGTTAATGCCTCGGACAGTCTGTGCTTGAGGCATGAAGATGACACCAGGACTATTTCAAGTGTAAATGTTGGTAAAATTGTCAGGGCCGATGTCCCGGCCCTGGCCCCAGCCGTGTCCCAAGTTTCGAACACGGAGCAAAAGCACCTGTGTGACAAAATATTATCACACAGGCATTTAAAATGTCACAAAGGCCCTTACCACCTTTTTCACGCCAAAAGTTGGGTAGTGCCACTTGTAAATGATCGCCAGTAGAAGACAACAAAGAGATAGATGCAGTAGCATTTTCCCAGGGGAGTAGCTATAGCGGGTTCAGAGTTAGCAGTCGCTGCCGAGCCAAGGAGCCTGAGGGGCCCAAAGACCCTGTTTTGCATAAGAAGATACTGGAATTATAGAAAGTGCTTGCTGGTCAAGTAACACCTCTGACTGGAGGGAAGGGGTTAGATCAAGAATTCGGCATTGGGGGGATGCCATATCAATTTCTGCTTCAGGCAGCATGAAGGATATGTGCTTCCCTGCCCCTGGCCACAACGCACTGACAGAAGGGGGGCCCAAGCTGAACTCTTGCACCAGGGCCCATGAGCCTTTAGCTACATCCCTGCATATGCCAAACTGTAAAAGTACTCTTGACATGGAAGAAGCTCATGAGGCAAGAAACAGCTGTTCCTCAATTTAGTATACACTGTGTTGTCCAAATTAAATAATAGTGCTCTTAGTGCTGCATTATATATATTTTCATTGTCTAGCTTGGGCCATATCACTCATAGCCCATGGGTACCCCTGTGAAGCAACCCAAGAGGAGTATGGAGAAGATGGGAGTAGTAGTGGACAGAATGTAGCTTGCAATCACAGTGTTCATGGTGGCTGTTCTTTGCTCCCCAAATCTCTTACTCCTAGGGCTGGTACAGTGAGGTGGCAGCCACACTTGGGAAAAAGGAAGTAGTAGTTCCCCTGGGATACACCCTTTGCACAGTCTCTTGACTTGTGGAAGTAGGGATGCCCTTGGTGTTAGTGTTAGGTCAGCAGTCCATGCCTGCCACTGCCATGCTACTCACCATGCAGCAGATGTCCTCTGCAAGCTGGAACTCCACTGCAAAGTATTCATCTATTGTGTTATATGCACTGTATGTCACAAACACTCTGTATGAGTGGGAGATACCTAGTTCTATAGCTAGGGGGAGCTGGTATGTTCCCTTCCTCTCTAGAGCTGAAGACCTTTAGGCAGCATGTACAATATCCCAGAGAGGGTATTTACAATTGGTATGTTTTATATGTATTGGTATGTATTTTTATGTTTTGGCCATTTGTACCAGCAAGGAAAGGTATTTTTGTGTCACAGGGCGCCGGCTTCGCGCTCCTTCTCTTCAGTGCCGCTGGCGCCCTGCAATAAGTTCGGAGCGAGGACGTGCGCTGCTTCATCGTCTCCAGAGCAATGGAGTGGCGGGGAGGACCTGGCCACGCACGCCTTCTTAGCGTGGCCAACGTCCTCCGCTCCCATGGCTACTGTGAGGAGTCTGAGCACCGATCTGAGCACTTGGCGCTCAGCTGTATGCAAGGGGATGAGTCATGCGACGATGGCCACGTTACATAACTCCTTCTCTCCCCTATTTAACAGGCAGCCTGCTGGCCACAGGTTGCCTGTGATTAAGGACCTATACCTAGTATTTGTCCCTCTTTGACATTGCTGTTTGGTACTTGTGGGGGTCAAGTCTGAGCCTTGTACTGAGGAACCTATGCAGCTTGGTATGACCAGAAGAGACCAACGCCGCCGCTGTGGTACATGTTTCTACTGTGGTGACTCCGATCATTGGATCTGGCAGTGTCCCAAGGTCCCTCCTTCCGGAAGATCACCCAAACCTGAGGGATCTAAAGACAAGGTACTCCCTGGGGTGGTTAAAAATAAATTATTGGTACCTATTACTATTTTGTTAGGATTAAACATGGGGTCAGGTAGTGCCTTTATTGATTCTAGGTTGGCCTCTAACGTTATTGATCTTAAATTTGCTCTTCAGGTGGGGATACCTATTTTAGCCCTTCCCAGCCCTATTTACATTGTAGCCATTGACTCTACCTCCTTGTTGGGAGGAACTGTTAAGTTTTGTACACCTGAAATAACTTTGACTGTAGGGGTGGGTCACACTAAGAATTGCTCAATTTTGATCTTGGAGAATTTGCCCGCTGAAATAGTTTTAGGTATGCCCTGGCTCAAATTAGACAACCCTGTCATTAATTGGACCAGAGGAGAGGTTGAAAAATGGAGCCCTAAATGTAACTCTTGTTTACCCATAGTACAGGCAGGTGTCTCTGCAGTAATTAAGATTTTACCTTCATATGTCAAGGAACTTGCTTATGTTATCTACTCATCTGACCCGGGGAGTATGCTCCCCATAGATTGTATGACTGTGCTATTGATTTAGTGGTGGGATCCAGGTTTCCTAAGGGTCGAATATTTAATTTGGATGGTTCTGGGCGCAATTCTATGAGGAAATATATTAAGGAAAGCCTAATTAAAGGACACATTAGACCCTCTGTGTCCCCTATGGGGGTGGGGTTCTTTTTTGTCAAAAATAAGGGTGGAGGTCTCAGACCCTGCATAGACTACTGGGAATTGAACAAAATCACCATTAAAAATCAATATTCTCTTCCATTGATTCCCGATCTGTTCAATCAAGTTCTGGGGGCATCATGGTTTTCCAAACTTGGTTTAAGAGGGGCATATAATTTGATCCGTATCAAAGAAGGGGATGAATAGAAGACTGCTTTTAATACTCACGAGGGACACTTTGAATACTTTGTCATGCCTTTTGGGCTCATTAATAGTTTTTCAAAATTTTATGAATGACATATTCAGAGAATTTATCGGTAGATTTATGATTGTATATCTTGATGATATTTAGATTTTTTTCTCTGACTTGGCATTCCCATGTTACTCATATCAAACAAGTGCTTGAAATTTTAAGAAAAAATCTATTATCGGCCAAGTTAGAGAAATGTATTTTTGGGATACAAGAAATTTTGTATCTGGGGTACATTCTTACTCCACACTCGTTTAAGATGGATCCGGGCAAGGTAAAGGCTATTCAAGACTGGATGAGGCCATCTTCCCTTAAAGCATTACAGCGCTTCCTTGGGTTCTCTAACTATTATCGTAAATGTATTAAAACATTTTCGGTAATTGCTAGACCCTTAACCGACCTAACTAAGAAGGGGGCGGATCTGGTTAACTGGCCTGTAGAGGCCATAGAAGCCTTCGAAACACTTAAGAAGTCTTTTGGGAACGCCCCAGTCTGAATTCAGCTCGATTAGAAGAAACCTTTTGTGGTGAAGGTCAATGCTTCTGAGGATGGAGTGGGGCAATTCTTTCTCAGGTACCCTCTAACCTCACTAATCTAAGACCTTGTGCATTTTTTTCACGAAAATTCTCCTACGGAGAGGGATTATGATATTGGTAATTGTGAATTGTTAGCCATTAAATGGGCATTTGAAGAGTGGAGACATTTGTTGGAGGGGGCCAAACATTGCATCACTGTTCTTACTGATCATAAAAATTTATTATTTCTTGAATCCGTGAAACGCCTCTCCAAGCCAGATGGGCATTATTCTTCACGCGTTTTAACTTCTCTATTACTTTCAGGCCAGGAAGTAAGACTGTGAAAGATGATACTTTGTCTCGAATGTTTTGTGCTTTTCAACCTCCTGACTCTCCTCCTGAACCTATCTTACTGGCTAACATCATTGTGGCATCTTTATCTGCAGATTTTGCTTCTGACATTGAGGCTGCACAACACCTAGCCCCGGAGCAGACACCCACAGATAAGTCATTTGTTTCTGGTCATTTCCATCTCCGGCTGCTGGGTGAGTGCCATGATTCTGTTTTATGTGGTCATCATGGTATTGAACCCACCAGGGAACTGGTATCCAGGTCTTATTGGTGGCCCACGTTATCTAGGGATGTTTGCGAGGTATGTGCCAGGTCCAAGACTCCTAGAACACGTCCTACAGGTGATTTACAACTACTACCCACTCCTAGTAAACCCTGGTCACATATTTCTATGGATTTCATTACTGACTTGCCATCCTCTGAGGGTAAATCTGTGGTTTGGGTAGTGGTCGATAGGTTTAGTAAAATGGTACTTTTCGTTCCTCTGGCCAAGCTCCCGAATGCCAAGACTGGCTTCTGTTTTTATTGAGCAAGTGGTACGATTGCATTGAGTTCCTATAAACATTGTATCTGACAGGGGTGTTCAGTTTGTTTCTAAGTTTTGTAGAGCCTGTAGTCAGAGGTGTGAGATATCATTGTCCTTTTCGTCAGCTTTTTATCCCGAGACCAGTGGACAGACTGAACGGTTGAATCAGGCTGTGGAACAATTTTTAAGATCTTACATCTCTGATAATCAACAATTATGGGTGAAATATGTTCCTTTGTCGGAGTTCACCATCAATATCTGTATGAACTCTTCCACTGGAGTCTTGCCATTTTTCTGTAATTTTGGTTTCCATCCTCGATTTAATTCTTGTTCATCGATTTCCTCACCTAACCCTGAAGCTGATAGTGTAACTTCAGAACTGTGCACAGTCTGGGCTCGGGTTCAATTGAACCTGGAAAAAGCTCAGGAGGTTCAGAAAATTAAAGCTAATAGGAAGTGTTTCAAAGGGGTATATTTTAAGGTTGGGGAAAAGGTCTGTTTGTCCACAAAAAATTAGGAAATTTGCGCCGCAATTTGTTGGACCATATGAAATTCTCGACATCATTAATCCCATATCATTTAGGTTGAAGCTGCCAGACTTGTTTCGTATTCACAATGTGTTTCTTAAATCATTGCTTAAGAAATATATTTCACCCATAGTTCCGTCACAGGCAGTCCCTTCCCTAATACAGTTGAATGGTCAAAATTAATTTATTATTTCTAAAATCATTGATGTTAGGAAAGTTCGTAACTCGTTTCAATACCTTGTCCATTGGAAGGGTTATTGGACCCAAGGAAAGGTCCTGGGTGCCAGTGAATAGGATTCATGCTACGAGGTTGATTAAAAAATGTAATCTCGCTCATCCGGAAGAACCATCTCCAACTAATTCAGTGCCGCCGGCGCCCTGCGATAAGTTTGGAGCAAGGACGTGCGCTGCGTCCTCGTCTCCAGAGCAATGGGGTGCGGGGAGGACCCGGCTGTGCACGCCTCTTTAGCATAGGCGGCGTCCTCCGCTCCCGTTGCTTCTGTGAGGAGTCTGAGCGCCAATCTGGGCACTCGACTCTTAGCTGTATGCAAGGGGAGGAGTCATGTGACGCTGGCCACGCCACATGACTCCTCTCCTCTATTTAACAGGCAGCCTGCTGGCCACACGTTGCCTGTGATTAAGGTCCTATACCTAGTGTTCCTTATTAACATTGCTGTTTGGTACTTGAATTATGGCTCGTGTTTTGACTTCGTCCCTCGCTTGCTCCTTGTGTCCGGTCGCATCTTCTGGTATTTGACTCCTGCTTGACTTAGACTTGTCCTCGCCTGCTCCCTGTGTCTTAGTTGATTCACCTGGTATTTACTCCCAGTTTGTACACTGACTTTGCTTCTGCTTGTTCCCTTGTACCACCTTGACCTCCTGGTTTAAACCTTGCTAGTTTGACGACTCTGTGTTTGTCTGTCTTGTTTGTCTCTCCCGCACTTACTCAGGTTAGGGATCGTCACCCAGTTGAACTCCATTACCTAGGACGGGTATGTGCAAGTAGGCAGGGAGAGAGGTGTGGGTGGAGTCAGTTCTGCACCTTTCCAACCCCCTTATCGTGACATGTTGGTAATGGTTGGCAGGAACAGGGCTAACCACCCTATTCCTCCCCTCTTGGTAGGAGTGGAATGCTCCTGCTTCCTGCCAGGAGGGGGGATTCTTGTCGAATTAGAAGGGAGGGGAAGTTCCTGTCTAGATAAGGGGGAGTGAGGAAGCACATGCAGAGCTCCTACTCCTAGGAACCATATCTTATTCCCCTGGGAGACTGACACTCCAAATGCAGAGTGATCAGCGAAATGACACTTTACAGACATTGCTGCAAGGTCAGGGACTACAGCTCAGACACCAGCACTTATGTAAACCATCGGTAGGCTAGACTAACATCAAGCCTGTATTACAGTTGACACCTACATCCACAAGTGCTTGCGAGTGTCAACCTAGTGATATCCAACCTGCCACGATAGTTATTAATCTGTTGCCAGAAACTGCACTTTGTACTTTATACTGGATAGTGGATGTGCTACATGTTATACTCTGCACTAAGTAAACAGAGACTGTTATATGTTTACTTTTGCCCTGATTCTTTAAGCTAGCTTTTCACTTCTCTGAACCCCAGGGAGCAACAGCCTAAGGGATTAAACCGTGATACATCTAATCAGGGTCACTTTGACTCCCATCCTCTGCTCCACCTCCTCAGGCGCTCGCTACACATGAGAACAGTATTGAGTAGAGTCACAGGGAATCTCCCTGCCCTATACATCAAAAGATAAAAGAAAAAATTGGAGTGGATATGTGAAATAGGAAAATGGGACAGGGAATGGAAAGGAAGGAAAGGTAAAGCGCCAGAGGAGAACTTGAAATTAACGTCGAACCACCAACTCGTAATTTACTGGTTACAGTGCGAGGCAGCTGCCCACTTAAAAAGAAACAAAGCACAGGAACACTAGCAGTGTGCCATGCGCAAGGAAACAAATAACAATATAGTGAGGCGCCAATTGCACGTAACCGGTGTTGAATAGATAGAGGTATAAATATATATATATATATATATATATATATATATATATGTATATATAGCAATATAGAGAATAGCTAGAACAGCTCAAATGACAGATCTACTAATGCTTATGCTCTTGATAAAGGGGACCTAGTTGTAATCCCCGAAACGCGTCAAGATTTTAAGAATAAAACAAGCATCCTTGGTTTGAAGTCCTCAAGTTTACTTTCATCGCGAGGACGGGGTGTGTATCCATCTTACAGGCGACCTCGGCGAGGGAGGTAAGGAGGACAGGTGTCTTGAGCTTATCCTGTTCATCCTCCTCCCTGGTGAAGTAAGTCCCTTGACTTAACTTGATTTTTAATTGTGGTTATGACATGCTCCTCTACAGCCTCAACATAACATTAGTAGATCTGTCATTTGAGCTGTTCTAGCTATTCTCTATATCGCTATATATACATATATATATACACTCACCTAAAGAATTATTAGGAACACCATACTAATACGGTGTTGGACCCCCTTTTGCCTTCAGAACTACCTCAATTCTACGTGGCATTAATTCCACAAGGTGCTGATAGCATTCTTTAGAAATGTTGGCCCATATTGATAGGATAGCATCTTGCAGTTGATGGAAATTTGAGGGATGCACATCCAGGGCACGAAGCTCCCTTTCCACCACATCCCAAAGATGCTCTATTGGGTTGAGATCTGGTGACTGTGGGGGCCATTTTAGTACAGTGAACTCATTGTCATGTTCAAGAAACCAATTTTAAATGATTCGAGCTTTGTGACATGGTGCATTATCCTGCTGGAAGTAGCCATCAGAGGATGGATACATGTTCTAATTCTGTTTACGCCAAATTCGGACTCTACCATTTGAATATCTCAACAGAAATCGAGACTCATCAGACCAGGCAACATTTTTCCGGTCTTCAAAAGTCCAATTTTGGTGAGCTTGTGCAAATTGCAGCCTCTTTTTCCTATTTGTAGTGGAGATGAGTGGTACCCGGTGGGGTCTTCTGCTGTTGTAGCCCATCCGCCTCAAGGTTGTGCGTGTTGTGGCTTCACAAATGCTTTGCTGCATACCTCGGTTGTAACGAGTGGTTATTTCAGTCAACGTTGCTCTTCTATCAGCTTGAATCAGTCGGACATTCTCCTCTGACCTCTAGCATCCACAAGGCATTTTCGCCCACAGGACTGCGGCATACTGGATGTTTTTCCCTTTTCACACCATTCTTTGTAAACCCTAGAAATGGTTGTGTGTGAAAATCCCAGTAACTGAGCAGATTGTGAAATACTCAGACCGGCCCGTCTGGCACCAACAACCATGCCATGCTCAAAATTGCTTAAATCACCTTTCTTTCCCATTCTGACATTCAGTTTGGAGTTTAGGAGATTGTCTTGACCAGGACCACACCCCTAAATGCATCAAAGCAACTGCCATGTGATTGGTTGACTATGTAATAACCTAGAGGGGAGAATCGTGGATGGTCAGTATGTCTCACTGAGAATGTATGCCTCAGTGATATAATTCCCGGAAATAAGTATACCAGTAACATTAGGTTGCTGGGAGGTTTTCGTTAAAGTGGATTTTGGGTCCGGGTTTTAGGAGTGACCATAGAGCTTGGGTGGGACAGGTCACTCCCGTACTCCATTCAGGGTTTTCCTACTGTGTGGGTAAAAAGGGTGTGGGAATCTCTGCTGAGGAGATCAAGTGTGCACAGTCTAACTAAAGCTGAACAAGCTAAGAGGGAGGACTTGGTTTCTGAAAGACCCCAGAGAGTGGTGAGACCATGATTTGGACTGAACACAGAATGTGGGACTTTATGTTATGCAATATTTGTGGGCTGAAGAAAGCTTAAAGCTAAAGTTTGGACATGTTTACCTTTGTTTGCTGAAATAAACACTGTCTGTGGTGAAGAGTGAACTGACACGCGTGTATGTGTGCACAGTGACTGAGTTAATACCCCCACACTAGATAATTGCATTAATGAGAAATAGAACAAGTGTTCCTAATAATTCTTTAGGTGAGTGTATATTTATACCTCTATCTATTCAACACCAGTTACGTGCAATTGGCGCCTCACTATATTGTTATTTGTTTCTATACATCAAAAAGCAGCAAACCTGCTAGTCCCTGAGGGAACAGAGTCACTTAAAGCAGCAGAGAGTTCAGCGACCAAAAGGAGTAATTCAAAGAATTTTGTCAGAGAAAGGTAAACACATTTGCCAAAAGGTTGCAGTCACTCTCTGCATATCGGTGGGAGAAGATAAGCCCCTGGCACCCACCATATCCAAAGGACAGGAAGGAACCCCTTTTTACAGGCTGTATTCCATTGTGGATACTTCAGAGCTATTACATAGCCAAGTAAGAAAGATCAGTTGCACCCCATTGTAGGTTTGGAAGGGTTGAACAGACTATTAGAAATGGAACTTATCCCTCCATTTCTCATGCACATTTTTGGTAACTGCTTATGTTAACTGTGGAAACTGCACCTGATGTACACCGTGGCTGTGTGACTTATAAATTGACTGCTGCAGCAAAGTACAGTGAAGTTGTTACAACTAACCTGTGTCATCATTGCTTCCTGCACTACTATTGCACTAAAAGCTCTCCTAGTGTCTCCAGTTCTGTGTTGCCATTATCTGCCATTCCTGTATTATAGATTGTCCATACTGCTTATGCAATTGCGGTGTGGTTTCCCTGCATCTCAGCGATCTAACCAAGTTTCCTACCCTCTAGTCCTGCCAAAAACCACATACCCAATATAAGACTGTTCAGACTGTACCTGTGGTTTTGGTGCCTTTTTCTGTGCCTGGAGCTTCTAGTGCTTGCACCAGAGTCCCTGACCTCAGTGGATCAGTTGCCAACTATACTGGAACTATCCCAAGAGGTAGAAGTATGGTTGCTCCCCTGCAGTGAAGGCCAGATCCCTGTACCTGTTTGTCTTTTATAATCTCAAAAGGGTGTTTTCTTTTTTTTTCCGATTCTAAAAGATGGAATAATAAAAGTTATATTTTATATAAAATGAAGCCATAAACAGAATCATTATAGCTTTTGGCTAATGACTTTCTCTGTTGTATGCCAGATCGCAGTGCATTTCTGTGAGGGCGGTGCGTATGTAACAGGGCTTTCGATCAGCCGAGCCTAAATTGACTGATGGTGGCAGCTTGTGTCTGGATATGTGTGATTCGTGGTATATACCTCTGCTGGATGCCTCACATGTATGTCACTCATAAGTTCCCATTTAAAAAAATAAAAATTGGTAGAACGCCACTGGATACAATCAATCCAACAAAATAAACATATGCTGATATATACTAGCTGATCAAAAGCACTTTGTTTAGACCTTCATCAGGCAAATGGGGCCTATAGATATGCAGCTTTCTCAGTGTATGTTAAAAGCAGGGGCAAACATAGAAATCATGGGGCCCTATAGCAAGAATCAGAATTGGGCCCCCATTCCCTGTTCCTAGACCCTCCCACCACCTGTCTCCATTTTGTCTGCCAAAATTCTAGTACTTACAACAGAACCTGATGGACCCCGTTATAGTGAATGGGATCCAGCAAATGTCGGCAGTGTTCGGCATATGACATATTTGGTGATTGTTCCCCTATGCAGAAACAGAATTCTAGAATTTGATTGCAAGTGTGCACCTAGCCTTTCCCAATTAACTGTTCCTGCTGCTTATTATGTAGTGTGTCATAACCCCCATGACCTGTGTCTGCTAATGCTGCCTGCTTTTGCCTATTATATAGTGCGCCACAGCCATATCTCCCCCATGAATGGCGCCTGCTGCTGCTTAAAACATAGCATGCCACTGTCACCCCCCATGAAATGTGCCTGCTGCGGCTGCTGTTTTTATCTTAATAAAGTGTGCTTCACTCCCAGATCTACAGCCTCCTCCCGGGGCCGTGGCCTTCAGCCTCCTACCCATGTACCTTTTTTAAACCTCAGACAAAGTCCGTCTGCTGACTTACTGTGCAGGCTCTGCCTCGCTGCACACAGCCTTAGTAGAGTCTGGCCCAGTAGAGTCTCTATGCAGTGAGTGTGGAGCAAAAAGGCAGGCCCCAAGCCTCAGGCAGTGACTCAGGATGGGAGAGTAAGGTAAGTGTAATTTCGGGAGTGGGGCCTTTGTCCACTGCTGGGCCCTATGGTCTGTCTCCATTGGTGGTATACCACTGGTGAAACATACACTGCATATGCATACAGGTAATGTTAAATGACAAGCATCTGCCACTAGAAACAAACATGACAAGATTATTACGATGCTCAGTGACATGCAGATTTATGATTGGAAAGAAGTAAAATGTACCTGTGTATGTCAGTGATCAGAAATTACAGCCCAGAGCTCTGCATTATGAAATGCAGTGAGAGATTGCTGTCAAATTAACAGACAGAAACTGTAACGGTGTTTCATTGTAGAAATAGTGGTGTAGTTCAGATTTTCACACAAAACTCACGTGAGGGTTATACAACATATTCTGCTCAATCAGACAGTGACGGATTATAGTACCTCTGTCCCAGCACCTAGGTCAGTCATATTACAGGGCTCCCTGTAGTTCAAAAGAGTTGGGAAATGACAATGACAATAAATGACAAAAAAATAAACTAGTGGTCAGATAGAAAATATCCTTGTACAACATAATGTGCCAACCAGAACAATTGGCAAAAAAAAAAAGGAATAAGGGTGAAGTTGACCTTCTTTCTACTCCTTTGCATTCATCAGAACATATTTTTTGAATGTTCAGGATTACAATCTTAAAGCAGATAGGTTACATGATAAATGACAAAAATCTGTTTTAACCACTGTTAGTTCAAGTTTTTGAAAATAGTCTCCCTGGATTAGGTACAAGTAGTGTTGAACGATCTAAGCATCTAAAGGGGAATTCGATCCGAAGTTTAGCAAAAATTTAATTAGCCGCAAAGGCAAATTTCCTTGCGCTACGTGGTAATGAATCAGATATTTTCTGAAATGGCTGCTGCATGTGTTAAAAAGTGAAAGTAAGAAGCCACCAGACCTGCCACTGTCATCCTCTGGTCGTGTTTTGACCCACAATCCAGCTGTACTGGAATGGTTGATTGGCTCTTCAACATTATCTCAGGTGACAACAGGTACACACAGTCAGGAATCAGTGGGTTCCTCTGACACCACTCTTAGTTGGCAAGTCCCAAGAACTGCTTTGTGCCCTCATCTGTCTTGAACCTGCCTGTTGCTTTTGCTGCTCTTTCTGCTAGCCAAGTAAGGTATGTCACCGTCTCTGCTCTGCTTTTCAAAGTGTATGTGTTTTTTTTAGGACAGTCAGCAATTAAAGGCCAGCACAGACGTGCAACTACCGATGATGACAGTGGGGTGGGAGCACTTGTTGCGAGAGGTTAGAGACGTGCATAAGAGACAGGTGATGCTGACGTTAGTGAGGAACAAACGGATGTAAATGATGACAATGTTGTCGATTGCAGTGGGAGCTGGGTGAAAAGGGGGCATCATCAGAGGGTGAGGGTGACAGTGTGCCAGTGATACAGCAGGGTGGAAGCAAGCCCGTGAGACAGCATGGTGGCAGCGTGCTCATGACACAGCAAAGTAGAAGCAGTGGGAGGCTACCTGGAGGAAAACACGAGCAGTGCACTGCTTCATAAAAGCAGCGGCAGGCAGGCATCACTCAGTGGTGGAGAAAATATACCATACTCAGCCGTGTGGGAATTTTTTGCAAGTCGCTGGTGGACCTTAGCGTGATTGTATGCAGGATATATGGGCAGAAGGTGAGGCTCGGCCAGGGTACTAATGTTGGCACAATGGCCCTACATTAGCACATGGAGTGTCACCATAAAGTGGCATGGGAAAACCGTGCCACTCATTTAGTGTTGCAGCCTGATGCAGCAACCGATGCATCTCCCACCAGCCCACACCCCCTCTCCAGCAGTCAGGGCTCGTCAACATTAGCATAAGGAAGCTGTTGTTCCTTCTGATCTACTTCAAAGTAGTCTATAGCTCCTGATGCTCTTCCTCATCCTACTCCTCGTCATTTGTTTATATAGCAATTGATCACCGTGGATATTGCTAAAAGAAAACAGTATGCGCACAATGGCGCAGAAGCTGAACATACACCTGGCACCGTACACTCCTAGCGTGATATCATGGTGATGTTATCATGCTCGCCGCAGGTTCTTTGGTGGGTTTTCTTCAATCAAAACGGGAGCGGATGGCCTCTTCGCGAGCAAGTGGATGAGGTGAGTATTATTTATTTTTTCATCCACCATTTTAGGAAAGATTGATTAGTTAATAGTTTTTAGTAATGTTTATTTTTTATTGTTTATTTATTTTACGACTAATATAGAGAAAGGCAGGTGGTTTGAGTTAAAAGTTCCTAACACAAATATACAAAATTTGTATATAAAATTTGTCCCAAATCACAACGTCCCTTGGAGCGCAGCAGGTCTGTAGTGAAGTAGGTTCCAATTCACACTCAGTCCTTTGTACAAAAAAAGACAGCGCAGCTCAAACGCTTTCCATAGGAGCGTGGATGAATAAGGTAGGTGGATGGTATCTTTAGATGCACTCGATCACTGGATTTAGGGTTCCTTTCACATTCAGATTTCTCACCTCCTGGATGTTAAATTAGAGGACTGAACATAGTGAGGTACCGCAACAATTCATTAAACAATTGGTTTTATTATACTCACATAGATAAAAAGTCTCATGCATATAAAAGTATAAAATTATGCTCAGAATCGCATGCCCGACCCAGGTTTCGCCTTCGCTTGCTTTGTCAGGGGTGGTTTGAGTTGTTAATACTTTTGTGGTTTTCTTAATATTTTTATAAACATTGTTTCACTTATTTTACTGTACTTTTTAGCCCCCTTAGAGGACTTCTACATGCATTCATTTGAACGCTTGTCCCATAGACAGAGATAAAATACTATTGCCGTCTATGGGATTCTGAAAAACTAACTGGGAGCCTTTATAGGGCCCGAGGCTGTCATAACAACCAATTGGAGCATTACATTTCTCTACAATGGCTCCAGTTGGAATAAATAGGAAGGCCCTTCTTCTGATTCATTCCACATATTCTGTGGTCACTATTGACATATCAATATCTGAGGGGCTACATGACTGGGATCAGAGTCATCTCCATTATATAGCCAGCAACCACCTTGTGTGGAGCAAGCTCAGTGTGTTAACCCACTCCACACAACCCCTTAAAGCCAATTTTTGTACATGTGGGCGTGGCTAACATTTAAAGTGTGCCTAACCTTTCAACAAACTCTGCATTAATCAATAGTACAGTCTGTGTACATGAATAATAGCACAATTTCTGGCCATTATATGACTTGTATCTGGTATTTTTACCAATTTCTCCTATGTGCATGCTGAATGTCTAGTTTGCAGATCTGCCAGATCTTGTGGTGGAGACTAGCTGCCATCCACTGCACACAAAAAGTCTCTTACTCAGAAATATTCCCCAGGACCATGGAGAACATTACAGAGAATTACTGACCTGCATGGTTGTGAATTTAGCACTTGTGCTAAAAGAACCAAGTAAGACCCCTCCTGAGAAAAAAAATAGGAAATTGAAGAAAATACTGCAAGTCAGGAAGCTGGTCAAAGCACACTGCCAAATGAGCTTGATAGCTTCAATGTCTTAAGACAGTGAAGGACCAATCCCACTAGACTGCCAATTGTTGTGCCCCGCAGCAATGGGAGAATTATCCTCTGTGTATGTGAACTGTACGAATGCTTTCTACAATTAAGGATCAGCTGTAAGTTCAGCTGTCAACCTTGTTTTGGGTGTTTCATTTCTCCAACTACCACCTCACTAATACACTCCACTAATATCAGGGGCTGCACCTCATCATAATAACAGCACTAGAGAGGAGCAAATTGAATCTAAACTAATCAAATTCACGATGGGAGAATTTCTCAAAATACCATCAGTAATTTTTTTTGAATCAGAATACAGAAAAGCTGAAGGTGGAGAATCAGATAACCCCAGGCAATATGTGTGTATACACACTGTTAGCCATTTGCCACCAACAAGTGAAATTAGTTTGGACCATTTTTTTTTATTGTAAAAAAAATCCTGCAATATATATATATATATATATATATATATATATATATATATACACTGCTCAAAAAAATAAAGGGAACACAAAAATAACACATCCTAGATCTGAATTAATTAAATATTCTTCTGAAATACTTTGTTCTTTACATAGTTGAATGTGCTGACAACAAAATCACACAAAAATAAAAAAATGGAAATCAAATTTTTCAACCCATGGAGGTCTGGATTTGGAGTCACCCTCAAAATTAAAGTGGAAAAACACACTACAGGCTGATCCAACTTTGATGTAATGTCCTTAAAACAAGTCAAAATGAGGCTCAGTAGTGTGTGTGGCCTCCACGTGCCTGTATGACCTCCCTACAACGCCTGTGCATGCTCCTGATGAGGTGGCGGACGGTCTCCTGAGGGATCTCTTCCCAGACCTGGACTAAAGCATCTGCCAACTCCTGGACAGTCTGTGGTGCAACGTGACGTTGGTGGATAGAGCGAGACATGATGTCCCAGATGTGCTCAATTGGATTCAGGTCTGGGGAACGGGCGGGCCAGTCCATAGCATCAATGCCTTCGTCTTGCAGGAACTGCTGACACACTCCAGCCACATGAGGTCTAGCATTGTCTTGCATTAGGAGGAACCCAGGGCCAACCGCACCAGCATATGGTCTCACAAGGGGTCTGAGGATCTCATCTCGGTACCTAATGGCAGTCAGGCTACCTCTGGCGAGCACATGGAGGGCTGTGCGGCCCTCCAAAGAAATGCCACCCCACACCATTACTGACCCAATGCCAAACAGGTCATGCTGGAGGATGTTGCAGGCAGCAGAACGTTCTCCACGGTGTCTCAAGACTCTGTCACGTCTGTCACATGTGCTTAGTGTGAACCTGCTTTCATCTGTAATGAGCACAGGGCGCCAGTGGCGAATTTGCCAATATTGGTGTTCTCTGGAAAATGCCAAACGTCCTGCACGGTGTTGGGCTGTAAGCACAACCCCCACCTGTGGACGCCGGGCCCTCATATCACCCTCATGGAGTCTGTTTCTGACCGTTTAAGCAGACACATGCACATTTGTGGCCTGCTGGAGGTCATTTTGCAGGGCTCTGGCAGTGCTCCTCCTGTTCCTCCTTGCACAAAGGCGGAGGTAGCGGTCCTGCTGCTGGGTTGTTGCCCTCCTACGGCCTCCTCCACGTCTCCTGATGTACTGGCCTGTCTCCTGGTAGCGCCTCCATGCTCTGGACACTACGCTGACAGACACAGCAAACCTTCTTGCCACAGCTCGCATTGATGTGCCATCCTGGATAAGCTGCACTACCTGAGCCACTTGTGTGGGTTGTAGACTCCGTCTCATGCTACCACTAGAGTGAAAGCACCGCCAGCATTCAAAAGTGACCAAAACATCAGCCAGGAAGCATAGGAACTGAGAAGTGATCTGTGGTCAGCACCTGCAGAACCACTCCTTTATTGGGGGTGTCTTGCTAATTGCCTATAATTTCCACCTGTTGTCTATCCCATTTGCACAACAGCATGTGAAATTGATTGTCACTCAGTATTGCTTCCTAAGTGGACAGTTTGATTTCACAGAAGTGTGATTGACTTGGAGTTACATTGTGTTGTTTAAGTGTTCCCTTTTATTTTTTTGAGCAGTGTATATATATATATATATATATATATATATATATATACACTGCTCAAAAAAATAAAGGGAACACTTAAACAACACAATGTAACTCCAAGTCAATCGCACTTCTGTGAAATCAAACTGTCCACTTAGGAAGCAACACTGAGTGACAATCAATTTCACATGCTGTTGTGCAAATGGGATAGACAACAGGTGGAAATTATAGGCAATTAGCAAGACACCCCCAATAAAGGAATGGTTCTGCAGGTGTTGACTACAGACCACTTCTCAGTTCCTATGCTTCCTGGCTGATGTTTTGGTCACGTTTGAATGCTGGCAGTGCTTTCACTCTAGTGGTAGCATGAGACGGAGTCTACAACCCACACAAGTGGCTCAGGTAGTGCAGCTTATCCAGGATGGCACATCAATGCGAGCTATGGCAAGAAGGTTTGCTGTGTCTGTCAGCGTAGTGTCCAGAGCATGGAGGCGCTACCAGGAGACAGGCCAGTACATCAGGAGACGTGGAGGAGGCCGTAGGAGGGCAACAACCCAGCAGCAGGACCGCTACCTCCGCCTTTGTGCAAGGAGGAACAGGAGGAGCACTGCCAGAGCCCTGCAAAATGACCTCCAGCAGGCCACAAATGTGCATGTGTCTGCTCAAACGGTCAGAAACAGACTTCATGAGGGTGATATGAGGGCCCGACGTCAGCAGGTTGGGGTTGTGCTTACAGCCCAACACCGTGCAGGACGTTTGGCATTTTCCAGAGAACACCAATATTGGCAAATTCGCCACTGGCGCCCTGTGCTCTTCACAGATGAAAGCAGGTTCACACTGAGCACATGTGACAGACGTGACAGAGTCTTGAGACGCCGTGGAGAACGTTCTGCTGCCTGCAACATCCTCCAGCATGACCGGTTTGGCATTGGGTCAGTAATGGTGTGGGGTGGCATTTCTTTGGAGGGCCGCACAGCCCTCCATGTGCTCGCCAGAGGTAGCCTGACTGCCATTAGGTACCGAGATGAGATCCTCAGACCCCTTGTGAGACCATATGCTGGTGCGGTTGGCCCTGGGTTCCTCCTAATGCAAGACAATGCTAGACCTCATGTGGCTTGAGTGTGTCAGCAGTTCCTGCAAGAAGAAGGCATTGATGCTATGGACTGGCCCGCCCGTTCCCCAGACCTGAATCCAATTGGGCACATCTGGGACATCATGTCTCGCTCTATCCACCAACGTCACGTTGCACCACAGACTGTCCAGGAGTTGGCAGATGCTTTAGTCCAGGTCTGGGAGGAGATCCCTCAGGAGACCGTCCGCCACCTCATCAGGAGCATGCACAGGCGTTGTAGGGAGGTCATACAGGCACGTGGAGGCCACACACACACTACTGAGCCTCATTTTGACTTGTTTTAAGGACATTACATCAAAGTTGGATCAGCCTGTAGTGTGTTTTTCCACTTTAATTTTGAGGGTGACTCCAAATCCAGACCTCCATGGGGTAAAAAATTTGATTTCCATTTTTTAATTTTTGTGTGATTTTGTTGTCAGCACATTCAACTATGTAAAGAACAAAGTATTTCAGAAGAATATTTAATTAATTCAGATCTAGGATGTGTTATTTTTGTGTTCCCTTTATTTTTTTGAGCAGTGTATATATATATATATATATATATATATATATATATATTTATTTATTTATTTTTTTTGAAATTTTAAGATTACTAAATCTGGCTTGGCTGAGTGTTTTATGTGGGTAAAAAAATGCTTGCTGGTCAGTAACACTTCCTTGTGTACACAGATCTACTGATTATCTGCAAACTAAATGGGTTGGCATAGGTTGCCTATTGTAGCCTCACATTCCCATTCTTATAAGTTATAAAGTTTTCTTGCAAGTGACAACGTGCAGATACAGCCTTAAGGTTCCTTTACACAGGAAGATGATCTAGAAGATTGTCCGTAAGGAGGCGTTCCTTCCCGACAATCTGCTGATCGCTAGCGGAGGTGGCCGATGCAATGCTCTGATCTCCTCCAGCTCTTCCAGAGTCTGACGATGAGCGATCGCTAATGGCATCTCTCTTCCCCATACTGACTTGTTGTTTCCTGGTAGCAGATCGTGTTTACACAGCATGTTCTGCCACCGGGAAACAATGATCTTTTCTGCTGCACAAAAGATTCAATTACCAGCTGAACAAGTGTTTTGCTGGTTCATCAGGTAATCAATTGGTAGTGCATTTACACTCGAAGATAATCGCTAACCAGCATTACTAGTAATGCTGGTTAGCGATGATCATTTCAATTGTCAGCCTCTGTAAAGGGTCCATTAGATAGCAGTAACCTCCCAACCCCTCTGGTCGTCTCTGTGTCTCATTCAGAAGTGACAGAGAGGGACAGACAGTCCCTCCAACATATCACTGGTCACAGAGGCTGTGTCAACACATCACAGCATACAAGAAAACCCCAAATAATGTGTACTTTGCGTCATTTTTACAATAACAGGAAATTGTCACTATAAGTTGTTTTATTTTACATTTTTACCCCAATAAACTTTTTTTTTTAATCAGCAGTTACTTTAAGACTTTAATAGTTGTCTTGTTATATTGCCTTTATTAGGCAGGCAATCTGAATTAGCAGCAACTATACAAAAATAAATATAGTAGTCCACATTTACTAATGTGAGTAAACCTAAAGGTTGTTGTAAATTGTACTAATATGTGGCACAGTTTGGCATATTTATGGAGTCATTTGGAAGATCTAGTTTGAGAAAAATCCATATTGCCTAGCTCACCAAGGGGTTGTGGCTCAATAAGAAGGGGCATGGCCTAACATTTTGCTAAAAAATTGAGTACAAATTCTGGCATAAATTTTTATCTTAAACTAAGCCAACCTAATAGTTTCTATGACATTAGACAAAAATGTGTATCCATTCACGGCAACATCCAGCATTGGTGTTGAGTAAAGTTTGCAAAAATTAGATTCAGCTGCTTCGCTGAATTTCACAATGAAAATCGCTTCATGACGAATCACAGTGTCACAAAGTGACTTTCTTTGTAAGTAGCTGGCACAATGACGGAGAACGGCGATTGTGCCGCCCCTCAGATGCCACGTTCATCACTGATTGTGGCATCTGAGATTAAAAATGAGGGCTTTCAGGGGTTAATCAGTTAAAAAAATATAATAATACACACCTTATCTATTTGAGTGCTAAGAGGCCACCGGGGAAATCTTGATTGAATATCCTGCGTGAAATATTGCACAATGCGTGATGACATAATCACGCTGGCCAGCGTGGAGACATCATATATCACCACTCACAAATTTTTGCACAGGATCTTCAATCAAGATGTCCATGGTGGCCTCTTCACACTCAGATGGATGAGGAGAGTTTTGTTTTTTTACACCATTTCAAGGAGAATTGATTCATTACCACAAAGCACAAGGATATTCATAGCTTCATAGCAAATAAAATTTTCCCTGAAATTTGTATCAAAGTCCACTTCAGTACTTTAATTCGCTCAACCCTATCCAGCATAAAGCACTATGATAAATCTGGTGCATGTCTAGACAGCCTGTCTAAGATTACGCCATCAACAGGTTTACAAAATCTGCCCCATTATGTATAGTCTACTAATATCTAGCATATATGGGTAAACAAAAGAAAATGTATTGGAAATCCTTAATTATCGTGTCTGTCATTGTAAATTAGAAGCAGTTGAATACTACGCCTTGGAAACTTAATATTCTACATCTTGTGACTGATACCTATGTGTTTTTATCTGAGGAGCAGATGGATGGATTTGTGATGCAAGACTAGGGACCACTGAAGTTTCCTGTTTGAGATTTTCATAGTGCAAGAGTTTTTCTATTCTACATAAATGTCTCTTATCCATTGGTGGGGGATTATAAAAATGAGGAAGAAAACTAGTTAAGTGAGTATCATTCTCCTGTAAAAGGAGCGCAGACTGCCAAGGATATGTTCCCCAGTGATAACACTGCTTATCCCGTTACACCTTGCAATATCTCATATTCTCAGTAGCAGCGATAATGCACAATGTCACAAATAGAATAACATATATCACACCAGAGGGAGCAATAATCTGGATATGTTTGCATTGGTTCTAGTTGTGAGAAGCAGAAAAAGTTTCCCATGCTGCCTGTGCTGAGAAACATCCACAGTTTTCAAGTTTGTTGTGATCCAGCTGTTCTAGTAATGATGGTGTATGGAGAATATATGGACATAAAGGCTTAAATATGTAACATGCATGGCTTTATCATACAACAATGAAAATTGCAGCGTACCAGGCCACAGGGGTGTAGTGAGTGAGTGAGAGTTGTGGTGTGCCGAATGGGTGCAGTATTTGTACTCACTTTTCTGTAGCTCCCTGGGCCAGCGTGCAGTTATGAGGAAGACAGCCCGAAATCCTCTGGTGCACTCTCTATTGCAGGGAACACCAGCCAGATGGAAGTTGAGGTGCCCTCGATGGTAGTTGGTATGCTTAGGGTGCTTTGGTGGCTGGGCCCCTGTGTTTTGTGATGCCAGCTGTCACGACGGGGAGTGGGGGAACCCCCCATTGCGCAATGCCCTAAGCTAATGGGCCACAATGCAGGGAAAAGGGAGCTGGTCACCTCCTAAAGCTTCCCTCAACAGGCTCTAGTCTCCTAGCTGTATGAGCCCCCTTCAAAGGTAAGAGGACTCATACCCACATGCCTAGAGGTCTAGGAATCCCTGCATTGCCCTACAGATGGTGACAGGGCAGAGAATACCTGTATATCCACGACACGGATGACAGGCGTCTCCAGAGGCCCAGTAGCTGACAGGGTGCAAGACTATGGGTGAAACTGTATGGCAGGTAACACAGCAACATAAAAAATGCTATCCACACTTACCTGCCGCAGCCGAGATGGAAGGACGGCTCCAGGCTGGGAAGCCCACAGTCTTGCTTTTGCTTAAACCCCTCCGGGAAAGCAAGCCCCTTTTGGAGCAGGCACACCACAACACAAACCTCCAAACAAGGACCACACCAAAACAACATACACCAGGTGAAGGAGGGATAACAGAAACACACTGGAGGGGACACACAGACAGAGCAAGGGAAACAATATAACAAATAAGGATGGCTCACACAGACAGGAACATTCAGCCAGGGAGCAAAGCTCCTACACAGACTGACAAGCAAACTCTGACCTTAGGCTCCAACACACCAACATATAAGGAGGCCAGAGGTCACACCCACCACACCACTAATCATTAACCCTGTGTAAACCAAAATGGGGAAACGCCACAACCAAGGAAAAATGCCTCACATGCAAACCACGTTGCCAACGGCAACCGCACGTGCAGACACAGAGTCATGACCTTACAAAGGGTCGTAACACTAGCACCGTAAGGTGCAAATGTTGAGGGTAGTAGAAAGGATGAGGAGTCAGTTGTAGTAAAACAGTTGAACCTTTACTGAATCAATGGTCTTAGGACAGTTGGTACAGTTTATTTATAAATCAAAGGTAATAATCCAGATGTTAATTTAGCTGAGATCCTTATAACAGGTCTGGCAATTGTCAGTTGAGGAGTTTTCCTAATGCTGTTACTTTACAGGCAAGACAAAAGTTTTCTTCTTAGATAGTTCTATTTTAGGTCCAATCTCTAGCACTTAGCTACTGAATATAATGGTTTCCTTACTTTTATATTGAGCAATCCAATAAGGGTATTCTCCCTCGTGGCAGGCAAACTCTCTACTACATTATTTGCTGTAGGATGCTCCCTTGAAATATTCAGGTTCACTATATCACAGAAGGCATTTAGTGAAAAAGGATAATTCTGCGCACTTATCATCCAGTTGTGTTCAGGTACCTTTAAGTTCCTCCTGGTCACTGGTGCTTGTGAAGTCCCTTGGCTAGACTCAGCTCTAATCTTCACTAGACTTGCTTTATATTCGCACATAGTCTCTATCTCTCTATCTCTATCTCTATCTCTATCTCTATCTCTATCTCTTATTCAGTGTCCACTCAGTCTGCTTTTTTTTTTTTTGGGTAATCTAATTGCAGTTGCCTGCCAGCGTGTGTGTCAGGCTCACAGCGTATACTGTGCCCACTTGCCCAGTGCCACCACTCATATCTGGTGTCACAGTAGCTTGCATTTAAAAAAAACAAAAAACTTTTTGGACTGTAAAATAATAGCAGTCAGTTGCATGCACGCGTGTGTGTTTCAGGCCATGCAAGTGCATAGTGTCACTAGCGCATCTCCTATCTGGTGTCACATTAGATTACATTTAAAAAAAAACAACAATTTTGACTGTAAAATAATAGCAGTCAGTTGCCTGCACGCGTGTGTGTTTCAGGTCCTGCAAGTGCATAGTGTCACCAGGCAACTCCTATCTGGTATCAGTAGATTGCATAAAAATAAAAAAAAACTATTTTGACTGTAAAATAATAGCAGTCAGTTGCCTGCACGCGTGTGTGTTTCAGGCCCTGCAAGTGCATAGTGTCACCAGCGCATATCCTATATGGTGCCACAGTAGATTACATTTAAAAATAAATAAAAAAATTTGACTGTAATAGATTGAATAGCAGTTAGTTGTCTGCAAGTGTGTGTCAGGCCTACAGCGTCTACTCTGCCAACTTCTGCCAATGCACAGTGCCACTTATATCTGGTGTCACAGTAGCTTGCACGCATAGTACAACTAAACTAATCAAAAAAAAATGACAGGCAGAGGCAGGCCACCCCGCAGGGGCCGTCGTGGTCGTGGTGCTGAGATTCCCTTTGGCCCTAGAATAATGCCCAGTGTTCAGAGGCCACGTACCCTGAACTCGAAAAGTTCAGAGGACATAGTTGACTGGCTAACACAGGACACCCAATTTTCTACAGCTTCCGCTCAGAACCTTGACGCACTATTCTCCTCCAGTTCAGCTTTTGGGCACCTCTCAAGTTACCACTCTAGCACCACAGCTGCTTTACTTGATCTGTCAGAGGAGTTATTTACACATCAGTTGGAAGAAATGAGTGATGCGCAACCATTATTGCCAGAGGATGTAGATAACAGGGATATGTCTCAGTCAGGCAGCATTTCACATTTGGACGTACGGTGTGATGATGATGATGTTTTACCCGCTGCTGCTTCCATTGCTGAGTTGTCAGATACAAGTGAAGCGGTTGATGATGACGATGTGTCCATGGATGTCACGTTGGTGCCCGCTCGAAGAGAAGAAGAAGAGGGGGAAAGTTCAGATGGGGAGACAGAGAGAAGGAGGAGACGAGTTGGAAGCAGGGGGAGGTCGTCGCAAGGAGCTAGTGGCACAGTCAGACAGCATGCATCGGCACCCGGGGTCAGCCAGACAGCACGCCAATCAACGCATGCTGTTGCCACCACCAGAATGCCATCATTGCAGAGCTCAGCAGTGTGGCATTTTTTGTGTGTGTCTGCCTCTGACAACAGCGATGCCTTTTGCAACCTGTGCCAAAAGAAACTGAGTCATGGAAAGTCCAACACCCACCTAGGTACAACTGCTTTGCAAAGGCACATGATCTCAAATCACAAATGCCTATGGGATCAACACATGAGTACAAGCATCAAACAAACTCAAAGCCGCCATCCTCCTCCTGGTCCAGCATCTTCAGCGACGTCAACCACTGCTGTCCTCCTTGCCCCCTCTCAACCATCCGCCACTCCTTCTCTCGCCTTGAGCAGTTCCTGCTCATCTGCCCACATTCAGATGTCTGTCAAGGACATGTTTGAGCGTAAGAAACCAATGTCACAAAGTCACCCCCTTGCCCGGCATCTGACAGCTGGCTTGTCGGAACTCAGCCCGCCAGCTTTTACCATACAAGCTGGTGGAGTCTGAGGCCTTCAAAAAATTTGTAGCTATTGGGACACCGCAGTGGAAGGTACCCGGCCGAAATTTCTTTGCACAAAAGGCAATCCCCAACCTGTACTCGATTGTGCAAAGGAAGTCATGGCATGTCTGGCACACAGTGTTGGGGCAAGGGTCCATCTGACCACGTATACCTGGTCTGCAAAGCACGGTCAGGGCAGGTATATCACCTACACTGCGCATTGGGTAAACCTGCTGACGGCTGCCAAGCATGTAATGTGTGGCTCTGCAGAGGAGTTGGTGACACCGCCACGACTTGCAGGCAGGCCTGCTGCCACCTGCTCTACTCCTCCTACTCCATCCTCTTCGATAAACTCCTCGGCTGAGTCCTCTTATGCTTCTGCGTCTTGCTCCACATCAACTGCACCCCCCCAGCTCCCCAGGGGCTATTCCACATCCCGGATATGACAGTGTCACGCCGTCTTGGGGTTGACTTGCCTGAAAGCAGAGAGTCACACCGAACTAGCACTCCTGTCCGCCCTGAACGCACAGATAGATCAGTGGCTGACTCCGCACCAACTGGAGATCGGCAAAGTGGTGTGTGACAACGGAAGCAATTTGTTGGCGGCATTGAATTTGGGCAAGTTGACACATGTGCCGTGCATGGCACATGTGTTGAATCTGATTGTACAACACTTTGTGCATAAGTACCCAGGCTTACAGGACGTCCTCAAGCAGGCCAGGAAGGTGTGTGGCCATTTCAGGCGTTCCTACACGGCCATGGCGCACTTTTCAGATATCCAGCGGCGAAACAACATGCCAGTGAGGTGCTTGATTTGCGACAGCCTGACACCCCTTCACTACTGGGTGTGCAGGCTTGACCTGTGGCCTGAGCTATCCCAATTTGCGATAGAACTTCTGGCCTGCCCCGCTTCAATTGTCCTGTCAGAAAGGACCTTCAGTGCAGCAGGAGGTATTGTCACTGAGAAGAGAAGTCACCTAGGTCAAAAAAGTCTAGATTACCTCACCTTTATTAAGATGAATGAGGCATGGATCCCGAAGGGACTGACAGTGGGCGATACATTTGATTAAAAAAGGCCTGGTGATGAGATGAGCTGCCTTGGGCTAAAAATGGTCCACACGCTGCTGTATTTTATCTCTGCATGCCGTATGACTTGCATGACTTATCCGCCACCAACTAGGGTTCAAGCCGCAATGTTTTAGTGCACTTTCTGCCTGGAAAACATAAATTTTGCAGCGGCTGCAACAATACATTATTTTTCTGGCATGTGTACATGCCTAATTTTTCTGGCCTCTGGTGCTGCACTGTGGCTGCAAAAACAAAACAAAAAAAAAGGCACATACATGTGTCAATTCCCCTTCGTGATCCGTTACCTTGTAGTGGTGAAGGGGCTTGCATATCACAATAAAGCGACCACCTCTATGAGTGTGTTGGCAATGGCAATGTTGGCACACCCCAGATGATAAGGTCGTTGCTTCATTGTGAACAGACCAAAAGTAGAGTTGAGCGAACACCTGGATGTTCGGGTTCGAGAAGTTCGGGTTCGGGATCCAAACTCAACCCGAACTTCGCCCCGAACCCCATTGAAGTCAATGGGGACCCGAACTTTTCGGCACTAAAAAGGCTGTAAAATAGCCCAGTAAAGGGCTAGAGCACTGCAAAAGGCAGCAAAATGTAGGTAAATCCCCTGCAAACATACGTGGATAGGGAAATGAATTAAAATAAAAAAATATTAAAAAAATTAACCAATATCAAGAGAGGTCCCATAGCAGAGAATCAGGCTTCATGTCACCCACCACTGGAACAGGCCACTTTCAGATATTTAGGCCTCGGCACCCAGACAGAGGAGAGAGGTCCCATAGCAGAGAATCAGGCTTCATGTCATAGCAGAGAATCAGGATTCATGTCACCCACCACTGGAACAGTCCACTGTCAGATATTTAGGCCCCGGCACCCAGACAGAGGAGAGAGGTCCCATAGCAGAGAATCAGGCTTCATGTCACCCACCACTGGAACAGGCCACTGTCAGATATTTAGGCCCCGGCACCCAGACAGAGGAGAGAGGTCCCATAGCAGAGAATCAGGCTTCATGTCATAGCAGAGAATTAGGCTTCATGTCACTCACCACTGGAACAGGCCACTGTCAGATATTTAGGCCCCGGCATCCAGACAGAGGAGAGAGGTCCCATAGCAGAGAATCAGGCTTCATGTCACCCACCACTGGAACAGGCCACTGTCAGATATTTAGGCCCCGGCACCCAAACAGAGGAGAGAGGTCCCATAGCAGAGAATCAGGCTTCATGTCATAGCAGAGAATTAGGCTTCATGTCACCCACCACTGGAACAGGCCACTGTCAGATATTTAGGCCCCGGCACCCAGACAGAGGAGAGAGGTCCCATAGCAGAGAATCAGGCTTCATGTCATAGCAGAGAATCAGGCTTCATGTCACCCACCACTGGAACAGACCACTGTGAGAAATTTAGGTCCCGGCACCCAGACAGAGGAGAGAGGTCCCATAGCAGAGAATCAGACTTCATGTCACCCACCACTGGAACAGGCCACTGTCAGATATTTAGGTCCCGGCACCCAGACAGAGGAGAGAGGTCCCATAGCAGAGAATCAGGCTTCATGTCACCCACCACTGGAACAGGCCACTGTCAGATATTTAGGCCCCGGCAACCAGACAGAGGAGAGAGGTCCCATAGCAGAGAATCAGGCTTCATGTCACCCACCACTGGAACAGGCCACTGTCAGATATTTAGGCCCGGCAACCAGACAGAGGAGAGAGGTCCCATAGCAGAGAATCAGGCTTCATGTCACCCACCACTGGAACAAGCCACTGTCAGATATTTAGGTCCCGGCACCCAGACAGAGGAGAGAGGTCCCATAGCAGAGAATCAGGCTTCATGTCACCCACCACTGGAACAGGCCACTGTCAGATATTTAGGCCCCGGCAACCAGACAGAGGAGAGAGGTCCCATAGCAGAGAATCAGGCTTCATGTCACCCACCACTGGAACAGGCCACTGTCAGATATTTAGGCCCCGGCACCCAGACAGAGGAGAGAGGTCCCATAGCAGAGAATCAGGCTTCATGTCACCTGTAAGGCAATCTGCACTCTTTGGCTAATGTGTCCCTGACACAAGACTTTCGGCGGTAAGCTTGAATTAAGTCTTATTCTGGTACTAGGAGAATGAATCAGGGTGAACACTAAAACACGTGTCTTGTTCCAATCCATTCTGGTTTATTCACAGTTGGCAAACACTTATAATAGAGGGGGTTGAGCTTCCTTGACATCCAATCATTTGTTAGAATTTGTTTTAACCTATAGTATGAATACACATGAGCTCTGCATTAACATAATAGATGACTCATAGTAACAGCATTTGACCACTCAGGTATAGACACATAGGCCAGTATGCATTTGAGCCAAGATGACCCTATACGGTAAGACTGTTCAAACTATAAACTAAGGAATGTATGGGTATCTTGAAACCGCGCAGGAAGTTTCTCACATTCCACAGGGGGGAAGGGGGAGGGGGATCTTGGAACAGTGCACTGGCCAAATGTAATCGTAATACACGTTTATGAAACAGACAAAATGGAGTTACTTATATTTCATCAATTTCCTCTTTAGAACCTTATATATATATCTTATACTATATGGTTCTTTCTCTGTTCTCCCTTGGTTTGCTTGTAAACCTTTAGGTATTCCATATACCCTTCAGGAGTATAATCCTCAGGCTTTGTTGAGGTTGTGTTTACCTCTTCTACCTCTACCGGAGTATAGAGGAATGTTGAGTGTACCCCTCGTTCGGGCACATTTTTACATATGGCAAGAAGGGAGGGCACACACTGTAGACAACAGCAGAGGCACACTATTGCAGCGACCACGGCGAGTACCACTCCTAAAACATACCTTATTTGACCAAAGTCAGGTATCCAGCCAAAAAGCCAGTCCCACCAACCTTGGTCAACATCTTGTTTTATATGTTTTATCATCTCTTCAAGTTGGCCAATTTTATCTTTTATTCCACGGGAGTGGTCTGATAAATTGAAACAACACATCCCTGCGAACGCTGAGCATCCTATATCATGTTGGAGTAATAAGTAGTCAATAGTTGCCCTATTCTGCAAGATAGCCTTTTTATATGATTGTACATCCAGCAGCATATCTTGCAGAATTGCACTAGTGACATTTATCTGTTTTACCATAAAACAGGCAAGTTTTGATATTGTCCTGTGGTTATATATGGCCAACCCTAGTACTCCTATCAAAGACATCCCTAAACTCATATATTCTGATCTAGAGAGGAGATTCACATTATAATCACAATTTTCTGGTAACTGTAAGGAAGTGTCTCTCGTGTGTCGTGTCTGCATTGCTGGGAATAGTGGTATCATTGCTAATGTCAACCTAGCTATTGTACAGGGTCCCTCTGTAATGTTGGCTGGTATATATGTGTAACTAGTATTTCCACAGGCCAATACCCATCCTGTTGGTAGAGGTACATGTTTGTCTAGGGATGGTACTGTTTTTGTAATATTACATTGCATATTTTTTCCTGATACTATCTTTTTACAACTACCTAAATCTCTATCACAAATATTTGGTTTAGTCTTATTCTGCATTTTTGCTTGTATGCAGGGAGGCAATAGTGTCTCATCACAGGTGAAATTATAACATATTTCTGCTGCTGTAACAAGACCCGCAATTATTTCTATCATATTACTTTGCAGAGTCTCATATGTAGGACAGTCATAACAAGCATGATAAGGATTTACATATCCATATTTAACATCATGATCCTCCAAATCTGTGTCATTCCATTGGGAATGTAGGAGCCCCGTCCATACAGCTACTGGGGTGGGGACTGCTACCAGACATGTCTCCAAAATGTTAGATGCAGATAAAGTGGTTCGGAGACAAAAATCTGTTAAGTTCAGAGTTTTGGCCAGGTACAGCCATAAGTTCTCCTTTGTCTTCCACAGATTGTCTTCCCCTCTGCATTCCATTTTCAGGTATGTCTGTCTGTTCCACAGCCGTGGGACAGTAAGTAGGAGACACAAAATTGCAATTATTAAAGCACTGCATCTCAGCCATCTTGAGGAATTTCCCGACTGCATCATCTCGTTGGGGGTCAAGGCTGTCTGCCTCCGTTAGTACCCCTTCTGTATCTTCTTTGAGGTCAAGGCTGTCTGCCTCCGTTAGTACCTCTTTGCCTCGTTGGAGGTCAGGGCTGTCTGCCCCCGTTAGTACCTCTCTTTTCTTCACCAACTTACTCATTGTGGCGTGGATCCACGTGGGCGACTCTTCAGTGAGGACTGCTGTTCTGGTGATCGTGACTACCTCGGTGGGTGGTCCGTATGTGAAGCTTCCTGGTTCCTTTCCCTTCTTTAAGATCTTGATCATCACCTGGTCGCCTACCCGGAATGGATGGGTTGGTTCCTGTGAAAGAGAAGGAGACTTACAAGCAACTTTTTCTTCAGTTTTACTGATGACCTTGATCAGATTAGTAACGTACTCCTCTCTGATCAGGTCCAAGTCCCCTTCCTGCACTACCAGGGGGCGTCTTGCCCATGGTGTGGGGAAAGGCCTACCCATCAGAATTTCAAATGGTGACATCCCTAACTTCTTATTAGGCGTCATTCTAATTTGTGCAAGTATTATGGGTAGGATTTGTTTCCATTTTTCAAATGTACCAGCAGTGGCCTTCCTGAGTTTGTTTTTAACTGTCCTATTCATTCTTTCCACAATGCCTGAGCTTTGTGGGTGGTATGGAATATGAAATTTCCATTCCACCTGTAACAGTCTGGCTACCTCCTTGTTAAGTTTTGAGGTGAATGCTGGCCCCCGGTCTGATTCAATAACCAGAGAACAGCCCCATCTTGGGATTATTTGCTGAGTCAGGATTTTGGCTGTAGTTTTAGCATCTTCTGCTTTTGTAGGAAAGACTTCTGGCCACCTTGAGAACATGCCCACTATCACTAATGCATACTCTTGTTTCCCTTTTGTTTTAGCTATATGCGTGTAATCCACCTGCAAGTGGGTGAATGGTGTAGTGGGGTAGTCAAGGTGTTGGTGAGGTATTTTCAGTGGGTTTTTAGGGTTGTTTCTCAAGCACGTAATACATCTGTGTATGTAGTCTGTGACTAGCTGTTTGCTATCAGTGATGTAAAAACTTTGGCTCAACAACATATGGGTAGTTTGTATGCTGTGTCCTACCCCGTGAAAGTGTGCAATGAAGATGGATGCACTATGCTGAGGTATGCATGGCTTCCCCTCCTTGCAGACCAATCCAGACTTTGGATTTTTCTGCAAGATTGGATAGCACCAATCCTTCTCCTCTGTTTCAGTGGCATACCTTTGTAGGTCTGTTAGCATGTGTGTCAAATCAGGTAATGGTGGGTGTAAGACTGCCATTTCCCAATTGTCATGATTCATTCTATTTGGATTACTCTTGGCTGTGTCTTTAGCTACACAATCCGCAAATGCATTACCTCTTGAAATTCTATCTTTTCCATTTGTGTGTGCCCTGCAATGTACTATAGCTAAATCCGAAGGCAATCTGATTGCAGCCAAGAGGTCCGTGACTAGCTGTGCATGTGAGATTCTCTTACCGTCTGCTGCAGTGAATCCTCTCCTCTGCCAAATCATTCCATGATCCCATACTACACCATGAGCATATCTGCTGTCTGTGTAAATAGTGACAGGTTTATTAGTGTGTAGTATGCAAGCCCTTGTGAGTGCAATGAGTTCAGCTGCCTGTGCAGACTGGATGGGAATTGGGTTTGCTTCCAAGACTATATCGGGCAGCATGACAATAGCATATGCTGCACAGAATATAGTATCAGTGGGGCGAGAGCATGAACCATCAACAAAAACTTCTGGTGCATCAGGTATGGGAACAGTTGATAAGTCAGCCCTAGGTGATGTCTCATGATTGAGCACCTGTAGGCAATCATGTGTGTCAGGAAGGACGTCTTCTGTTCCTTTCAGCCCTAGTAATGCATTCAAAATAGGTGCTGGTCCTGTAATGTTGGATGCATATTTAATCTGGAGTGAAGGGTTACTGAGCAACAGGATCTCATATCCAGATAATCTTTGTGTTGACATGTGTTGTGTATGTACACCTCTGAGTAAACCTACAACATCATGTGTAGTGTGCAAGAAGGTTAAATGTCCCAGGGTGAAAGTAGTTGCTAATTCTATCATCATTGCACAGGCTGCAAGGGAACGCAGACATGCCGGCATCCCCTGAACAGAGGTGGGCATAACTTTTGAGAAAAACGCACAAGGACGCAACTTGCCTCCATGTTCTTGTGTCAGTACCCTCGCCATGGTTTTACAATTTTGGCATGCAAACATGTGGAAGGGCATATTATAGTCAGGGAGGCCCAGCCCTGGACTCGACATGAGTGAACATTTCAGATAATCAAATGCATTGTACATTTCAGAAGACCATTTAATCAAATCTGGATTTTCATCCAGAGTGGCTTGCCTCAAAACATTGTCATAGTAGGAGCAATCAGGAATCCATTGTCTACAGTAGTTTATCATACCAAGGAAAGATAACATTTCTTTCTTGGTGTGCGGGGTGACCAAACCCGCAATAGACTGGACTCTTTCTGCGCTGATTCTCCTTTCACCTTTTGTGAGGACAAATCCCAAGTATTCAACCTGCATTTTACACCATTGCATTTTCTTAAGTGTCACTTTGTGACCACATCCTGACAACCATTTTAACAGTGATAAACCATCCTGAATGCTGGCCTCTGCTGACATGCTACACAGTAACAAATCATCGACATATTGCAGCAGCACAGAACCTTGGGGGGGGGGGGGTACCATGGTTTTAACGTGGCTTGGAGGACTATTCTGTACACTACAGGTGAATCAGCATATCCCTGGGGCATTCTGCACCAGTTCAGTTGTCGTCCATCAAAGGAAAAAGCAAAAAGTAGTCTGGTTGCCTTATCAACTGAGATAGAAAAGAAAGCATTCTTCAGATCTATCACACTGAAATAGACAGCGTCTGCAGGAATTGCAGAAAGAAGTGAGGTGACATCTGGGACAATAGGAGCAATAGGCACAATGATATTATTTATTGCCCTTAAATCCTGCACAAAGCGGGTAGTACCATCTGCCTTTGTCACTGGATTCATGGGCGTGCTGTAGGGTGAAATCACCTCTTCCAGGATTCCCTTTTGTAGGAATTCTTCTATCATTGGTCTAAGTCCATCAAGTTTCTCTTTTGACAGTGGGTATTGTTTCTGATATACAGGTGTACTGCCCTCTTTGATGGTTGCTTTATATGTTGTGCAGTCAATGAATCCTGTGTCATAGTCCCCCTTTGCCCATAATGATGGGTCTATATCCTCTAATTCTGAGTGATCTTGTAAATTTGTAAAGATCAGAGGTGTGGGGGTTATTATAGGCAAAGCATCAGAGTATACACTGATGCCATTGTTCTCAACAGTGATTTGCAATTCTAACTTAATGAATAAGTCTCTTCCCAGAAGACTCACAGGACATTCAGGTATAATGCTAAAAGCATGATCTGTAATGTATTCCCTATTAATGGTTTCTACTGGTAAGGAATCTGTTCTGTATGTCCTTGTCAGTACCCCATTTATTCCCATGGAGGGCCCACACTTCCTTAAAGGCCCATTGTACATTGAGCTGTTTAACACACTAGAAGTAGCTCCACTATCTATCAGAAACCCCACTTTTCGTCTTCCTATTCTAAGTAGAATTACTGGTGTGTCCTTCCAATGTGTTGTGACCTGTGTGAAAGTTGGGGCTTGTCCCTCCGGGCATCCTCAGTATGAGTTTTGCTGGTGCCAATCTAGTGGGAATCTAGGCTGGCCCTGTGGACTTTGTCAGTTGTTTATCTGACCTTGTTGATTGTTTTGTGACTGAGTGTCAGGTTTCTGTGTGTTGTAGTCCTGACCTCTCCCATCCCTTCTTGGTGCGCGGCATTGACGTGTCGAATGTCCTTCCTTTCCACAGTTATAACAACAATTATTTGGCAATGAGTCCTGTCTTTCATTGTAGGGTCTGCTGTTATTTCTACCCCTCCTCCCCCCTCTGCCCCTGCCTCTGCTAGTATATGCGTGTAAGGGGGATGTTGCTTTCCTTATCTCAAAGCATCCTGCTGCTTCCTTTTCAAAGAGATGTTTCTCAAACTCGTCAGTTGTATCTGAGGTCCAAGAGGACACATTTTGTTTCACAGTTAAGATCAATTTGTCTGACAGATTGTTTACAAATGTGGAAATAATCAAACTATCATTGTCACGCACAGGTAGCCCGGCCTCAGTCTTCCAGCAATCAATGAATCTTTTCCAGAATTCAGTGTCCGATTCAACAGATTTCTGTTTGCAGGCCACTGCTACGGGCAATGAAGATTTTTGTTTGAATACCTCATTCATATGGTCCTCAATCTCTGCAAATATACTTTTCTGACCCTCTTCTGTATTACATACATAATCTAGAGCATCACCGCGTTGTGCAATAGTAGATTTGGATCTAACCTTCTCCCAATCCCATGTTGTGTGTGTCCCTATAATACCATCCAGGATAAGCCTTAAATCTTCCTGTGTATAGTTGCGCCCTCTACAGGCCTTTTTTAGGTATGTAATAGTCCCCAGTGGGGCTATGGAAGGTTTGGGACAATATTTAATAATTTTGTTGATCCTTTATTTCTGTGGGCTTTTAAAACTAAGTGTTGTCCTACTGTCAGAAAGGGAGCGATTACTTGGACTCCCTCTTTTGATTCTTCCTTTTCTGTTTCATCTTTCATTCTACTTGTACTGCGTGTAATATAACTAGTATGCGGTGTGCCAGTAATTAGACTGTGCTCTATTATGTTTCCAAATGTTGGCGTGGGGGGTCGGTATTTTTCTTCTAGTTTTAATGGTATAACCGCTGTTACAGCATCTTCCTCAATCTGAGTCAGAACTGGGTACAGAGGTGCCGTGGGGGTGGATTTATTATAAGGTGGAGGGTATTTCTGACTTCTCTTCTTTGTGCCTACCTCCTGTTGTATTTCATGTAGAGTCCTATCATTTTTGGGACTTTTTAGATTCTTATTCTTCTTGCTATTACATGTATCATACCAGTGGGGGGCTATTTCCAGCCACTGTTCTCCTCCCCTGGACATGTACTCCATGTCCCAGGAAGGATCCGCATCAAAATGCGGCCAGGCTGTTTTATCACCTAGACATAGTTCTTTGACCATATCCATATGATAAATGCTATTATCACCGTCCTTGGGGAATGGATCTGCAGCATCCATTACCTCAGTCCAGCCTGCTAGATTATCTACCCACGGGTTGATCAGGTAATAGTTTGTTGAACTAACACGAGCTACATAGATTTTGCAAGTTTCTCCTGTTTCTGGTTTAGGGAATTTAGTTTTAGACCCTTGTCCTCCCATGTTAGTATTTATAGTTCAAAGAATAAGTGAGACAATCGCTGTCAGGACTGGCTGTACTGAACCGTAAAGGCGCCGACAAGACCTGTCAACTGATCAGCTGATTCGGATCTTAATGTCTCTCTATACTCTTTGGACCCCTATCGACTATTGTTGTTTCGGACCGCCACTTGCGTTCATATTTTCCGGGTCAACAGATTACTCTTAGCCGAAAAAATGGGGCGTCTTACAGTCCTCCACAACACAAACAATTTTACACATTAACAGTAGTTAACCCAAAATACATCAATTTGACAATAACAGTTGGATGTGACCGTACACTTACCACCCAGTCAGTATCTCACACAAACAGATAATCTTATCACTTCTAAATATATATATATAAAGAGTTAATACAAGCTTGTAACCTTCTGTTCCCTGAACAGAATTTCTTTAGTGCACTTTATATCTACCTGCGGTGACATGGATTCCCAGAATCCCTTTTTAATCACCTTTTAGCTCCCTGAGCTTTTGCCTGTGTCCCGGACACAGCAATCCACCGAAATCATAAATAGATGGTTCAACTTACTTGGGTCGAGACGTGATCAGTGCCCTCGGATCCGAGGGAGGACAAGAATTGATGTGTTTCACAGCAGACCCGAGGATGACCCTCTCGATCCTGGACCACGAGCCCCCAAAGCTGTAAGGCAATCTGGACTCTTTGCCTAATGTGTCCCTGACACAAGACTTTCGGCGGTAAGCTTGAATTAAGTCTTATTCTGGTACCAGGAGAATGAATCAGGGTGAACACTAAAACACGTGTCTTGTTCCAATCCATTCTGGTTTATTCACAGTTGGCAAACACTTATGATAGAGGGGGTTGAGCTTCCTTGACATCCAATCATATGTTAGAATTTGTTTTAACCTATAGTATGAATACACATAAGCTCTGCATTAACATAATAGATGACTCATAGTAACAGCATTTGACCACTCAGGTATAGACACATAGACCAGTATGCATTTGAGCCAAGATGACCCTATAAGGTAAGACTGTTCAGACTATAAACTAAGGAATGTATGGGTATCTTGAAAGCACACAGGAAGTTTCTCACATTCCACAGGGGGGAAGGGGGATCTTGGAACAGTGCACTGGCCAAATGTAATCGTAATACACGTTGATGAAACAGACAAAATTGAGTTACTTATACCCCATCATCACCCACCATTGGAACAGGCCAGTTTACGATATTTAGGCCCCTGTCACCCAGACGGAGGAGAGGTTCATTCAACTTTGGGTTGCCCCGCAATATAATGGTAAAATTAAAAAAAGAGGATTGAATGAAGAAGTGCCCTGGAGTACAAGAATATATTGTTAAGGGGAGGTAGTGTCTAATCTGCACAAGGGATGGACAGGTCCTGTGGGATCCATGCCTGGTTCATTTTTATGAACGTCAGCTTGTCCACATTGGCTGTGGACAGGCGGCTGCGTTTGTCTGTAATGACGCCCCCTGCCGTGCTGAATACACGTTCAGACAAAACGCTGGCCGCCGGGCAGGCCAGCACCTCCAAGGCATAAAAAGCTAGCTCTGGCCACGTGGACAATTTGGAGACCCAGAAGTTGAATGGGGCCGAACCATCAGTCAGTACGTGGAGGGGTGTGCACATGTACTGTTCCACCATGTTAGTGAAATGCTGCCTCCTGCTAACACGTTCCGTAACAGGTGGTGGTGCAGTTAGCTGTGGCGTGGTGACAAAACTTTTCCACATCTCTGCCATGCTAACCCTGCCCTCAGAGGAGCTGGCCGTGACACAGCTGCGTTGGCGACCTCTTGCTCCTCCTCTGCCTTCGCCTTGGGCTTCCACTTGTTCCCCTGTGACATTTGGGAATGCACTCAGTAGCGCGTCTACCAATGTGCGCTTGTACTCGCGCATCTTCCTATCACGCTCCAGTGCAGGAAGTAAGGTGGGCACATTGTCTTTGTACCGGGGATCCAGCAGGGTGGCAACCCAGTAGTCCGCACACGTTAAAATGTGGGCAACTCTGCTGTCGTTGCGCAGGCACTGCAGCATGTAGTAGCTCATGTGTGCCAGGCTGCCCAGAGGTAAGGACAAGCTGTCCTCTGTGGGAGGCGTATCGTCATCGTCCTCCGTTTCCCCCCAGCCACACACCAGTGATGGGCCCGAGCTGCGTTGGGTGCCACCCCGCTGTGAACATGCTTCATCCTCATCCTCCTCCACCTCCTCCTCATCTTCGTCCTCCTCGTCCTCCAGTAGTGGGCCCTTTCTGGCCTTATTTGTACCTGGCCTCTGCTGTTGCAAAAAACCTCCGTCTGAGTCACTTCTAAGAGACTGGCCTGAAAGTGCTAAAAATGACCCCTCTTCCTCCTGTTCCTCCTGGGCCACCTCCTCTTCCATCATCGCCCTAAGTGTTTTCTCAAGGAGACATAGAAGTGGTATTGTAACGCTGATAACGGCGTCATCGCCACTGGCCATGTTGATGGAGTACTCGAAACAGCGCAACAGGGCACACAGGTCTCGCATGGAGGCCCAGTCATTGGTGGTGAAGTGGTGCTATTCCCGTGCGTGCTGCAGCTGAAACTCCACTATGGCCTGCTGCTGCTCGCACAGTCTGTCCAGCATGTGCAAGGTGGAGTTCCACCTAGTGGGCACGTCGCATATGAGGCGGTGAGCGGGAAGGCCGAAGTTACGCTATAGCGCACAGACGGCCCGCGAGGCAGGATGTAAACGCCGGAAGCGCGCACAGACGGCCCGCACTTTATGCAGCAGCTCTGACATGTCGGGGTAGTTGTTAATGAACTTCTGCACCACCAAATTCAGCACATGCGCCAGGCAAGGGATGTGCGTCAAAACGGCTAGTCCCAGAGCTGTGACGAGATTTCGCCTATTATCGCACACCACCAGGCCGGGCTTGAGGCTCACCGGCAGCAACCATTCGTCGGTCTGTTGTTCAATACCCCACCACAACTCCTGCGCGGTGTGGGGCCTGTCCCCCAAACATATGAGTTTCAGAATGGCCTGCTGACGTTTACCCCGGGCTGTGCTGAAGTTGGTGGTGAAGGTGTGTGGCTGACTGGATGAGCAGGTGGAAGAAGAGGAGGAGGAAGCCGAGGAGGAGGAGGAGGAGACAGGAGGCAAAGAATGTTGCCCTGCGATCCTTGGCGGCGGAAGGACGTGCGCCAAACTGCTCTCCGCCTGGGGCCCAGCCGCCACTACATTTACCCAGTGTGTAGTTAGGGAGATATAGCGTCCCTGGCCGTGCTTACTGGTCCACGTATCTGTGGTTAGGTGGACCTTGCCACAGATGGCGTTGCACAGTGCACACTTGATTTTATCGGATACTTGGTTGTGCAGGGAAGGCACGGCTCTCTTGGAGAAGTAGTGGCGGCTGGGAACAACATACTGTGTGACAGCAAGCGACATGAGCTGTTTGAAGCTGTCTGTGTCCACCAGCCTGAATGACAGCATTTCATAGGCCAGTAGTTTAGAAATGCTGGCATTCAGGGCCAGGGATCGAGGGTGGCTAGGTGGGAATTTACGCTTTCTCTCAAATGTTTGTGAGATGGAGAGCTGAACGCTGCCGTGTGACATGGTGGAGATGCTTGGTGACGGAGGTGGTGGTGTTGGTGGTACATCCTCTGTTTGCTGGGCGGCAGGTGCCAACATTCCTCCAGAGGCCGAGAAAGAGGCAGAGGCAGCAGCAGAAGAGGTAGCAGGGGGAGCCTGAGTGAGTTCCTTGTTTTTAAGGTGTTTACTCCACTGCAATTCATGCTTTGCATGCAGATGCCTGGTCATGCAGGTTGTGCTAAGGTTCAGAATGTTAATGCCTCGCTTCAGGCTCTGATGGCACAGCGTGCAAACCACTTGGGTCTTGTCGTCAGCACATTGTTTGAAGAACTGCCACGCCAGGGAACTCCTTGATGCTGCCTTTGGGGTGCTCAGTCCTAGGTGGCGGTGGTCAGTAGCAGGCGAACTCTTTTTGCGGCGGAAGTTCTGCTTTTGCCCACTGCTCCCTCTTTTGCTACGCTGTTGGCTCGGTCTCACCACTGCCTCTTCCTCTGAACTCTGAAAGTCAGTGGCACGACCTCCATTCCATGTGGGGTCTAGGACCTCATCGTCCCCTGCATCGTCTTCCACCCAGTCTTCTTCCCTGACCTCCTGTTCAGTCTGCACACTGCAGAAAGACGCAGCAGTTGGCACCTGTGTTTCGTCATCATCATAGATGTGCTTAGGTGGCATTCTCATGTCCTCATCATCAGGAAACATAAGTGGTTGTGCGTCAGTGCATTCTATGTCTTCCACCGCTGGGGAAGGGCTAGGGGGATGCCCTTGGGAAACCCTGCCAGCAGAGTCTTCAAACAGCATAAGAGACTGCTGCATAACTTGAGGCTCAGACAGTTTCCCTGATATGCATGGGGGTGATGTGACAGACTGATGGGCTTGGTTTTCAGGCGCCATCTGTGCGCTTTCTGCAGAAGACTGGGTGGGATATAATGTGAACAAGCTGGATACACTGTCGGCCACCTGCTTAGGCCTTACCATCCTTAGAACGGCATTGGGCCCCACCAAATATCGCTGTAAATTCTGGCAGCTACTGGGACCTGAGGTAGTTGGTTCACTAGGAATTGTGGCTGTGGCATAACGGCCACGTCCTCTCCCAGCACCAGAGGGTCCACTAACACCAAAACGACCATGTCCGCGTCCCTTACTAGATGTTTTCCTCATTGTTACCGTTCACCACAATAAAAAAAAATATATTTGGCCCAATGTATTGAATTCAAATTAGGCCTTTTTTACAGGCACCTAACACTATCTGACTATCTATTTAAGTACCGTATTACACTAATACAGGCACAGCAGTAACCACAGATTTAGGGGAATATAAATTGTAGGCCTAGTATTTAGGACAGAATTACACTTGGAGATGCACTGTAGCGTCTGAAGTTATTGAGGATGACCCTATCAGCACTTGAATTTGCACCTTGAATGTAATATACCCTTTTACGGACAGAAATACACTATGTGAGATGCACAATAGTGCGTGCAAATTTAAAGGCTTATGCTTTCACCATTAGTAATTTAACGGATTGTGTAATATACCCTTTTACGGACAGATTTAAACTTGGCCTGCAACAGCAGAAACCACTGATTTAGGATATTGCTATTTTGGCAATTGAATTTCACCCCAGATAAAAATATATCCTTTGCCAGACAGCAGACAGTATTACACTTGGCTAGCCATAGCTGGAACACCAGATTTAGGGGATTGCTATTTTTGCAAGTGAATTTCACCCCTCAATAAAATATAGAAAATTCTATCCTGAGTTTCTAGGGGTGACAATAAGAACAGCCAAGCCCCTGATGTAGGATATAGCAAAAAACAACAACCTACTATTGATGGTTAAATGGACTTGGTGGCAGCTTGTGCTGGCGCACCACAAGACACAAAATGGCCGCCGATAACACCAGAAAAAAGTGACAGAAAAACGCTCTGGGCAGCCTAAAAACAGTGAGCAATTAACTAGCAGAAGTTGAATGATTCACAGCTGTAGATCGATCACTTCATTAAGTGTTTTTGCTGAGGTAATCCCTGCCTAATCTCGCCCTAACAGCAGCTGCATCCTCTCCCTACACTGATCAGAGCAGAGTGACGTGCGGCGCTACGTGACTCCCGCTTAAATAGAGGCTGGGTCACATGCTGCACTGGCCAATAACAGCCATGCCAATAGTAGGCATGGCTGTGATGGCCTCTTGGGGCAAGTAGTATGACGCTTGTTGATTGGCTGCTTTGCAGCCTTTCAAAAAGCGCCAAGAAAGCGCCAGACACCGAACCCGAACTTTTACGTAAATGTTCTGGCTCGGGTCTGTGTCACGAACACCCCAAAATTCGGTATGAACCCGAACTATACAGTTCGGGTTCGCTCATCCCTAACCAAACGCGATCGGCTGGATAATTTTGCATAGAAAAAACATAAATTTTCTTTGTGATCATCTAAGGTGATCATTAAAGCCTACTAGGCCAACAATGGTCCCACACTGCAGAATCATTATTTTCTGGGTCACTTAACTGTCACTGAACTACCTCAGCACGACCATAGGCTTTGAAAAAACCCCATCGCCTGCAATCTCCCAAACATGCACACAGTCATCACTACACCAAGATTGACGCATAGAGGAATAAAATTTATGTCATGAGTGTGTCAACTATTGACAACTCTTTGCGGTTGTCTAAAATGTATTCCATACACATTAACAGGGATTAAACTGATAGGAATAGTACTACTTAACATACCACTCATATTGGGATTGCACAGTACATTACACGGCGCACGCGCAGTGCCCCAAGTTGGTAGTAAGAGGACCGACCTAGCATCTTTTTCCATCTCCCGGTTCCTAAAATCTATTCCATACACGTCCCCTAATAGGGGACGTAACAGGGATTAAACTGATAGGAATAGCACTACTTAAACACACCACTCATATCTGGTGGCACAGTACATTGCAAGGCGTACGCGCAGTGCCCCAAATTGGTAGTAAGAGGACCGACCAAGCATCTTTTTCCATCTCCCGGTTCCTAAAATCTATTCCATACACCGGCCCTTAATAGGGGACAAAACAGAGATTAAACTGTTAAGAACAGATTTTTTTTAATTTAAACAAAAGAGGACAGCCTCTGCAGAGCTGGGTATTTTTTTTGCCGCGTTACTGAACGCTCATGTACAATGGCTGTAGGCTCATGCGTCCTTTTGCGGAGGTGAGCAACCTGGTCAGTCAAACCCAAGGCAACATCATCGACCTCATCCCATATGCGTTTTTTCTGCAGCGTGCCCTGCGAAGAGTGCTGGATCAGGCCGTAGATGAGCATGAAGAGGAAGAGTTGTGGTCACTATCACCACCAGAAGCAGCCTTGTCGTCGTCGATTGCTGAATCTGCAGCAATGCAGAGAGAGGAGTCTGAAGAAGAGGAGTCAGAGGAGGAAGGTGGCTTTGAGGAGGTGGAAGACCAACCACAGCAGGCGTCCCAGGGGGCTTGTTGTCACCTTTTGGGGACCCTTGGTGTTGTACGTGGCTGGGTGGAGGAAGAGACCTTCAATGACGTCAGTGAGGACATGGCTAGCTTGGTATCCAACCTTGTGCAAATGGGGAGTTTGCGGTTGTGCAAATGGACTGTTTGCGGTTGTTTGCGGTGCGTTAAACGGGGAGTTTGGTCTGTCACTGTGAAGTGAGCGTAACCCTTGCACTACCTGATCGATACAGCATCATACCTGATCGTATACACACACTGGATGTTTTAAAGCACGTTATTCCAAACAATTTAGGAATGTTAGGTGATTTATGCCCTTTATGGATTAAAACCCAACTCTGCGTCAACTACGTAATTTTCCATGGGAGTTTTGCCATGGATCCCCCTCCGGCATGCCACAGTCCAGGTGTTAGTCCCCTTGAAACAATTTTTCCATCACTATTGTGGCCAGAAAGAGTCCCTGTGGGTTTTAAAATTCGCCTGCCTATTGAAGTCTATGGCGGTTCGCCCGGTTTCCCCCGTTCGCAAACATTTGTGTAAATTCGCATTCGCCGTTCGCGAACGGAAAATTTTATGTTCGCGACATCTCTAAACACCAACAGACCAGACATGTAACAACAACTAGACATACAACAAAAGCCCAAACAAAACCTACACCATACAAAGAGACATGTAAGGAAGGGTAAAGGACATAACAATAACGGGAAAACATTGGAGAGACATTGATGTCAAACTAGGTGGCCCTTACACTGGACAGATGGCATCTCCAGCATAGGAGCATAACTCCAGCACACACAAAGACTGGAGTACAACTGACTCCTGTCTTCCAGCCACAGACATAAGAAGCATCTAGTGACCACACCCAGCCAGGAATTGGCTGAAGTGAACGGAAAGCACCCTGCTCAAACACAGTGTCCTATCCGTTTACTGGTATGAGACTTCCAACAATTGCCAAGCAGATGCTCTGTGTATATAATCCCAGCATATGTGATACTGCCTGCTCAGCTGCTGTATCTAATCCTGTCATACGTGATACTATCTGCTGAACTATGAATCTAATCTTCTCCCAGAGTGCACTCATTAGTAATGATACCCTCAGTATTTATAATGTTCCCTGTAGTGCCCCAAATATTTATATTGCCCCCTGTAGTTCCCCAAATAGTTATACTATCTCTTGTTATTGCCCCTAACTTTTATACTGCCCCCTTAGTGCGCCAATAGTTTTACTGTCTCTAGTAGTGCTCTCAGAATTTATACTGGGGGCACTAAAGGGGGCATTATGAATACTGAGGGGCACTAAAATACACAATATGATTATCTTGCAAAGTTATGCCCGTGATGTTATGTGTCTGGATGGGTTAAAGGCAGGAGGTGTAGAGTGCAATGGCCATTGTATGGTGCAGGAGTTTGAAAAATAGCTCAGAGGTAGAGAAATATACATCTCTCTTTACTGTATAGGAAAATGGGAATTGTAGTACATTTAACTATAGCACAACATAGTCCCAACTGTACACAGTACAATTCTCTCCCAGATAGTGGTGTGTGCATCTAGGCACGGATAGGAGTTATGGCCCTATTTGTTCTCTCATTATCTTGCTAAAGACTCTTGGTGGAATCTATAGCTGGTAACAGTACCTTGGCAGTAATGGTTGTAATGTCCACTGTGGTATACAGGGTTTTAAAGGCACATCTGGCCAGGATGTGTCTAGGTGTGAAGAGTGTCTTAAGAGAGCCTAAGAGGAGGGAGCATCAGGCACAAATTTCTTCCTCTCTGCACTCTCACTAATCACCCCATTATTGAGCTGGGGATGGATCCTGGTTACCCACCCAACCTCCTGCAATGGACTGAGTCAGAATTATTAACCCACATTTGTGTCATCTATACATGGCTATGCTGGGTCCAATACATGGCAAAACTGTCACGACAGAGGGTAGGGATATGTGCAACCCTTAACTCCACCCCTCCTCTGTCCCTGCCTACTTGCATGGCCCGTCCTAAACGACGGCCTACAACTTGGCCACAGTCCCTCGCTAGACATGTGCAGGGGCCTAAGAAGATAAAGAAGTATCATAACAGAGTCAGGAAAGCCATGGTCAAAGCCAGGAGGTCATGCAGATACGCAGGGATCAATACAATAACAAGGTCGACACACAAACCTCAGAAGCAAAGAGGTCACGTCAATTCCAGGGAGGTCACAAGGTTGAGGTAAAAAACAGAGCCGAGGTCCAAACACACACAGAAAGGCGCAAAACAAAATGCTGGTTAGGATAGCAAGACCAATCACAGGCAACCTGTGGCCAGTAGGTTGCCTGTTTAAATAACCCCTACAGGTAAGTCACAGCTAAGCGCCGATTCATTAACATTGGCCCCTAGATCCCCTGCTGCTCATTGTCTAGGGGACGGAGGACACCGTCCACGCTGAGGAGGCATGCACGGCCGGATCCTCCCTGCGCCCTGGTCCCCATGGAGACGAGGACGCCGACCACGTCCTCATTCCGCTGTATGCGCGGGATGCCGGCAGCACTGTGAATGAAGAGCGTGCCGCCGGCTCCCCGTGACAAATACTTACAATACATTAATTAACAATAGACAAAGAACAATCCATTTGCTGTTACCCCCTGCTCTGGGGTACTGCAAGGACAAAGTTCTAACCCATTATCTGTAGTTTGTTCCTCATTACATTCAAAATGTCCGCTGTCATGTTAAGACCCTGCTTGTGATGTCATTATTAATATACTCTTAGATGACTAACTTACTTGTGGCATCATAATGGGGGCCATGGCTCTTTTACATATGATGTCATAATCGGCGTTGGAAATAACTTGAGGTGTCCCACTCACCCTAGCCTTAGTCTCCAGGGATGGCTTTCACCATTAGGGGCCACTGACGAGCAGCAAAAGGCAAGATCTGGTAGGTTTGGCCACTTTGCTCTCATGTTTTGGTATTGTTTTGCTGATCTTTCTTTTCTTTCTTTTCTATACAATATGAGAGTTGCGTGTGACCCTCTGCGGCCCCCGAAAATCTGCCTCTGATGCCACACTCAACCTTCTCCTATGGAAGAATCCACTGAAGAAAGTAAAGAATAAGCCTCCATCTCCCTTAAAGATCCAGAGGCACAGAATTCCAAGACCATTTTATAATAGATAAAGTTTTTGTGTGTTTTTTTGGGGTGTGTTTTTTTTTTTCTTAAATATTAAAGTGTGCAATTTCTCCTGCGGCCTTGTTTTCTATAGGTATCCTAGCGGTGTATTGAACGGGTACAGGGCTGAACCCTTAAAGGATGGGTAACCAATGAACTCCAAGGAGGAAGTTAATTAAAGGGATTTTCCCTTACCGCTAAAATATGCCATAAATGTCAGAGGTGTGGGTACCACCTGTGGGACAGGTCCTGAAGTGAACGGAGAGCACCCTGCACAAACACAGTGTCCTATTCGTTTACTGGTATGAGACTTCCAAAAATTGCCAAGCAGGTGTGCTGTGTATCTAATCCCATCATATGTGATACTGCCTGCTCAGCTGCTGTATCTAATCCTGTCATACGTGATACTGTCTGCTGAACTGTGAATCTAATCTTCTCCCAGAGAGCACTCATTAGTAATGGTACCCTCAGTATATATATTGTTCCCTGTAGTGCCCCAAATATTTATATTGCCTCCTGTAGTGACCCCAATAGTTATACTGTCACTTGTTATTGCCTCCAATTTTTTTAGTGCCCTCTTAGTGCCCCAATAGTTTTAACGTCCCTAGTAGTCCTCTCAGTTTTTATACAGGGGTCACTAAACGGGGAATTATAAATTAGGATGAGCGAATATTTCAAAAATTCGATTCACCGGTTAACCTAATTTTTTGGGAAAAAATTGGTTCGATCTAAATTTATTTGCTGCGAATTGCGTTAGAAAACGGCTTTTTCCGGTGTGCAGAGAACCTTCATAGTGGTGTAGAACATTGTGCTTTGCAGTAACATTCATAGGGAGTCTGCTTTGGTAGTGAAATAATACTGTGAGTCCGTATGACATGCAGATGACAGGTGTCGCTCTTAGAATTACTGAACGCTTCACCTATTTGGGCAGTCACAGGTCCAAAACTGAAGCACACTCCTTTTACACTGTCGTTAGCTGATTCCACATAGATGTCTATACTTGTAGAACCTGTTTTATTAAACGTTTATACAAGTATAGCCCCCCCCCCCCCCGGACAGAGTGAAGAGGGTGTCAGCAGTAAGATTGTGTTGACGTCACTGATTATTTTGCCCTTTCTCTGATCCGTCAGAACAATAACCCACAAAAAACGGATCCTGTCTGAGGAGCATCTGCCTTCACTCGGTCAGCATTTGGTCAGTAATCCATCAGTATTTCTAATGCCCAAAATATCAGGAGTGGATCCAAAACGTAGATGACACGTGAACGGAATATTTGCAAGTCTTCTGTGTTTTGTACCTACAGGGAGTGCAGAATTATTAAGCAAGTTGTATTTTTGAGGATTAATTTTATTATTGAACAACAACCATGTTCTCAATGAACCCAAAAAACTCATTAATATCAAAGCTGAATATTTTTGGAAGTAGTTTTTAGTTTGTTTTTAGTTTTAGCTATTTTAGGGGGATATCTGTGTGTGCAGGTGACTATTACTGTGCATAATTATTAGGCAACTTAACAAAAAACTAATAAATACCCATTTCAATTATTTATTTTTACCAGTGAAACCAATATAACATCTCAACATTCACAAATATACATTTCTGACATTCAAAAACAAAACAAAAACAAATCAGTGACCAATATAGCCACCTTTCTTTGCAAGGACACTCAAAAGCCTGCCATCCATGGATTCTGTCAGTGTTTTGATCTGTTCACCATCAACATTGCGTGCAGCAGCAACCACAGCCTCCCAGACACTGTTCAGAGAGGTGTACTGTTTTCCCTCCTTGTAAATCTCACATTTGATGATGGACCACAGGTTCTCAATGGGGTTCAGATCAGATGAACAAGGAGGCCATGTCATTAGATTTTCTTCTTTTATACCCTTTCTTGCCAGCCACGCTGTGGAGTACTTGGACGCGTGTGATGGAGCATTGTCCTGCATGAAAATCATGTTTTTCTTGAAGGATGCAGACTTCTTCCTGTACCACTGCTTGGTAGGTGTCTTCCAGAAACTGGCAGTAGGACTGGGAGTTGAGCTTGACTCCATCCTCAACCCGAAAAGGCCCCACAAGCTCATCTTTGATGATACCAGCCCAAACCAGTACTCCACCTCCACCTTGCTGGCATCTGAGTCGGACTGGAGCTCTCTGCCCTTTACCAATCCAGCCACGGGCCCATCCATCTGGCCCATCAAGACTCACTCTCATTTCATCAGTCCATAAAACCTTAGAAAAATCAGTCTTGAGATATTTCTTGGCCCAGTCTTGACGTTTCAGCTTGTGTGTCAGCCTTTCTTACCTTGGACATGTCTCTGAGTATTGCACACCTTGTGCTTTTGGGCACTCCAGTGATGTTGCAGCTCTGAAATATGGCCAAACTGGTGGCAAGTGGCATCTTGGCAGCTGCACGCTTGACTTTTCTCAGTTCATGGGCAGTTATTTTGCGCCTTGGTTTTTCCACACGCTTCTTGCGACCCTGTTGACTATTTTGAATGAAACGCTTGATTGTTCGATGATCACGCTTCAGAAGCTTTGCAATTTTAAGAGTGCTGCATCCCTCTGCAAGATATCTCACTATTTTTGACTTTTCTGAGCCTGTCAAGTCCTTCTTTTGACCCATTTTGCCAAAGGAAAGGAAGTTGCCTAATAATTATGCACACCTGATATAGGGTGTTGATGTCATTAGACCACACCCCTTCTCATTACAGAAATGCACATCACCTAATATGCTTAATTGGTAGTAGGCTTTCGAGCCTATACAGCTTGGAGTAAGACAACATGCATAAAGAGGATGATGTGGTCAAAATACTCATTTGCCTAATAATTCTGCACGCAGTGTATTTATGCTTTTGGCTACCGAATCATAAGAAAATTCTGATGGGAACATACAGGCCTTATAGCTGCTACACATAGATGATCCATTGTACATCTCATTTTACCTTCTGACGGATCAGAAGAAGGGTCAAATAAATTATGATGTCAGCCAAGCCAAAAAGGCTAAATAGTGGCCCAGTTATGAAGAGGGGAGGATGTGAACAGCATAAGTCCATAGAGTGGCCCTATGACATAGTGGTGAGGTGGAAGCAGCATGAGGAGACCACAGAGTGACCCAATGACAGAGTCTGGAGGTGGTGGCAGCATCAGGAGGCCACAGAGTGGCACAAAGACAGAGTGTGGAGGTAGCGGCAGCATTAGAAGACCACAGAGTGGCAAGGTGACATAGTGGTGAGGTGGAAGCGGCATGATGAGACCACAGAGTGGCAGAATGACAGAGTCTGTAGGTGACGGCAGCATCAGGAGGCCACAGAGTGGCAAGGTGAAATAGTGTTGAGTTAGCAGAAGTATGAGGAGACCACAGAGTGGCAAGGTGACATAGTGTGAAAGTGGTAGCAGCATCAGTAGACCACAGAGTGGCAAGATGACATAGTGTGGAGGTGGCAGCAGTATCAAGACGCCACAGAGTGGCAAAGTGACATAGTGTGGAGGTAGCAGCAGCTTCAGGAGGCCACAGAGTGGCAGGTTGACATAGTGTGGAGGTGGGTGGCAATACCAGTTCCAACTGAAGATGGTGGGTGAAAGAAGGAGCACTTGGCATCAGATGTGTGGCATCAGGCGGGTGGCAGCATCAGAATAGTAGCTGAGGCAGGTAGCCAGAAGAAACCGGTCTCTTTTGTCAAAGTGTTGGTGTGGCACCATGGATGATCTAGTCTGATGCATCAGGAATTGGTGAGTGGAAATCCTGGCTGATCCATGCCTGATTAATCTTGACAAAGATCAGTCTCTCCACATTTTGGGTGGGCAGGCAAGTTCTTCTTGGGGTAACTATGACCCCTGCTGCACTAAACACCCTCTCTGATGCCACACTACTGGCCAGGCAGGACAACTTTTTCAGGGCAAATTTGGCCAGTTGCGGCCACAAATCCAGTTTGGCTGCCCAGTAGTCCAGCGGATCTTCAATGATGGCTGGCAGGGTACACTCCAAGTATGCCACCACCTGCTGGTTCAGGTTCTGCTCTATGTCTAGCTGCTCGTGAGTAGTTTCTTCCTTAGGCGAGTGAAGAAAGCTGCTCAACAGCGACTGTAGACGCAGGCTGCTGCTGATGGAGCTGGTACTGCTCCTTCCACCCGACCCTCCCCAGTAGCCATGGCAGTGGAACGTGAGCACAGAGCACCCCCCCCCCCCCGGTCAAACCTGCGAGAGGATGGACGATGGTGCAGATAGACAGCGGCCTACTGATTACATAGGATGTCTTTATAGTAGTTCAGTTTGTCCTCCCTTTCAGCGGGTGTACAAAAGGCCCCCATTTTGGACCAGTAGTGGGGATCCAACAAGGTGGAGATCCAGAAGTCATTCCTTTGCCGAATGGTGACAATTCGGCTGTCACTACCCAAGCAAGTGAGCATGCAGCAGGCCATTTGAGCTAGTGACTTGGAGGGACTCCCTGACTCCATCTCCACTGCATAGTGCCATGGTGTGTCTGAGTCCTCTGCCTCATTTTCCTCGTCACCCTGTAGCTCCTCTGGCTAGTCCTACTCCTTCTACTCCTCCTCTCCTGTCATCTGTGTAGAAAACCACCCATTTCGCTACACATTGCTTGTGCTCCAATGTCCTCCTCCTCCAGTTCAGCCCCCACAGGGCTCATGTGGCCTCGAGATCTAGGCGCCATGTCTCCAGTCCCCTGACCAGCGATATACCAGCATCTGTTCCAGGACATGAAGCAGTGGAATGACATAGTTCATTCCGTAGTCCTGGCAACTGAAAAATAACGTGGCCTCTTTAAAGGGCCTGAGCAAATGGCAGGTGTCACACATGAGCTGCCACTGGCTAACATCGAAGTTACCCAGTGGAGTACTCCTGTCCGCTTGGATCATCAGGAAATCGTTTATGGCCTTTCTCTGTTCATACAGTCAATCCAACATATGGAGGGTGTAATTCAGATGGGTGGAAACGTCGCATACCAACCTATGTTGGGAAATGACATTCTGGCGCTGCAGCTCAAGGAGGGTGTGCTTTGCAGTGTACGAGTGGCTGAAGTGCATGCAAAGTTTCCTGGCCATTTTTAGGATGTCTTTCAGATGGGTGGAAGACTTCAGGATCCGCTTGACAACCAGATTGAACATGTGTGCCTTGCAGGGTGCATGGCTCAGCCCTCCTTGATGCAGTGCTGACACAATGTTCTTCCCGTCGTCAGTCATCATGGTTCCAATTTTCAGTTATCGCGGAGAAAGCCAGGTTTTGATTTCTTGCTGAAGGACATGGAGCAGTTCCTCCCCTGTGTGACACCGTTCGCACAGGCAAACGAGGTGAAGAACAGCATGACAATGTCGTGCCCTGCACATGTGGTATGCTGGAGGGGCACTGTGAATTGTCCCTGCAGTGGAGGCTGAGGACACAGTGGAGGATGAGGAGGCAGAGACGGACATTGTTGCTGGACCAACGGCGTGGCAACGTGGAGGGGAAGCGGTGTCACCTGGCCAAGTTGAAGGTGTGGCTGTGCAGGAATCACATTGACCCAGTGGGTCGTAAAGGAAACATAGAAATATAGAATGTGTAAACAGATAAGAACCATTTGGCCCATCTAGTCTGCCCAATATACTGAATACTATGAATAGCCCCTGGCCCTATCTTATATGAAGGATGGCCTTATGCATATCGCATGCATTCTTAAACTCCTTCACTGTATTTGCAGCTACCACTTCTGCAGGAAGGCTATTCCATGCATCCACTACTCTCTCAGTAAAGTAATACTTCCTGATATTACTTTTAAACCTTTGCCCCTCTCATTTAAAACTATGTCCTCTTGTAGCAGTTTTTCTTCTTTTAAATATTCTCTTCTCTTTTACCTTGTTGATTCCTTTTATGTATTTAAAAGTTTCAATCATATCCCCTCTGTCTCTTCTTTCTTCGAAGCTATAAATGTTAAGGTCCTTTAATCTTTCCTGGTAAGTTTTATCCTGCAATCCATGTACTAGTTTAGTAGCTCTTCTCTGTACTCTCTCCAAAGTATCAATATCCTTCTGGAGATATGGTCTCCAGTACTGCGCACAATACTCAAAATGAGGTCTCACTAGTGCTCTGTAGAGCGGCATGAGCACCTCCCTCTTTCTACTGGTAATGCCTCTCCCTATACACCCAAGCATTATGCTAGCATTTCCTGCTGCTCTATGACATTGTCTGCCTACCTTTAAGTCTTCTGAAATAATGACCCCTAAATCCCTTTCCTCAGATACTGAGGTTAGGACTGTATCACTGATTTTATATTCTGCTCTTGGGTTTTTGCGCCCCAGGAGCATTATCTTGCACTTATCAACATAAAATTTTAGTTGCCAGATTTTTCCTTGTTTTCCTAAATCCTTTTCCATTTGGTGTATCCCTCCAGGAACATAAACCCTGTTACAAATCTTAGTGTCATCAGCAAAAAGACACACCCTACCATCGAGGCTGATAAAGATATTAAACAATATGGGTCAAAGAACAGATCCCTGAGGTACCCCACTGGTAGCAAGACCATGGTCTGAATATACTCCATTGACTACAACCCTCTGTTGTCTGTCCCTCAGCCACTGCCTGTGACGGTCACGTACACTACACACAGGGGGGATGATAGTGACCACTGCGCTCCACCCTCACCCCTGGCCCTGCCTACTTGCCTCGCAAGTCCTAATGACAGGGGACAACTAGACGGCAGTCCCTAACTTAGGATACGTGTTGTGAAGACAGACAAGACAAATAACGGAACGTGAATGGACCGGGTCAATACCTAGAGAGCTACGCAGTACTAAGGAATGAGCAGAGAATAGTCAGGAAAAGCCGAGGTTAAATACCAGGAGAGAAACGAAGTATAACAGGAATCCGCGAAGAATCGTTAGGTGGAAGCCGGGGTCAGTATACCAGGAGAGATGCGCAGTACAGGAGGAGCAGGCAAAGGATCGTCAGGGAACAGGATCAGGTGAGTATTCAGCTGTCCAACAAATAGCCAGGAACCTAGAATTAACAGGCAACCTGTGGCCAGCAGGCTGCCTGTATTTATAGTGGAGTCTGAGGGTCATGTGAAGTGGCCAGCGTCACATGACCGACAGACAGACAAATCGAGCACCGAGTGATCAGCTCGGCGCTAAAGGCAGACCTAGGAGCAGGGAGCCTCCCAGCTAGCAAAGCCGCCCTGGGAACGAGGCCAAACACAGATCCTCGCTCCCGAAGCTAAGCAGCAGGTCTGCGGCTGATGGCAGACCGAGTGCGCCTTTGGCGCCCCGTGACACTGCCTAATCCATTAAACAATATGGGAGTCCAAGCACAAAGACTGTAATTTATTGATAAGCCTTCTATGTGGGACGGTATCAAAAGCCTTACTAAAGCCTAGATAAGCGAAGTCTACTGCACCTCCGCCATCTATTATTTTAGTCACCCAATCAAAAAAAATCAATAATATTAGTTTGACATGAGCTCCCTGAAGTAAACCCATGCTGTTTTTCATCTTTCAATCCATGGGATTTTAGATGTTCCACAATCCTCTCCTTAAGTATGGTTTCCATTAATTTCCCCACTATTGATGTCAGGCTTACTGGCCTATAGTTGCCCGATTCCTCCCTACTACCTTTCTTGTGAATGGGCACAACATTTGCTATTTTCCAATATTTTGGGACGATTCCTGTTACCAGTGATTGGTTAAATAAATCTGTTAATGGTTTGGCTAGTTCTCCACTAAGCTTTTTTAATAGCTGTGGGTGTATCCCATCAGGCCCCTGTGACTTATTTGTATTAATTTTAGACAGCTGACTTAGAACCTCTTCCTCTGTAAAGACACATGCATCAAAAGATTAATTAGTCTTCCTTCCTAACTGAGGTCATTTTCCTTCATTTTGCTTTGTAAAAACTGAAAAGAAGTATTCAGCTAGTTCTTTTGTTTTTAATTTGGTAATTCCTTGTTTTAGTTTCCTTTTTTCATTTATTTATCTGAAGAATGTCTTATCGCCTTTTTTCACTGACTGAGCTAATTTCTCTTCTGCCTGTCCTTTAGAAGCTCTTATAACTTGTTTGGGCTCTCTCTGCCTAATCTAATAAATTTGCGTGTCATCCTCGTTTTTTTTTTAATATAATTACTAAATGCTATCTTTTTGTTTTTAATGATTTTGGCCACTTCTGCTGAGTACCATAGTGGTCTCTTCCTTTTTTTGCTTTTACTGACAAGCCTAATGCAATTATCTGTATTCTATTGTCCCTGACAATAGTTATAGCTCCACACGTCGGCGCTGCCATGCACTTTGGCAGACACCGACAGGCTCAAGGACTGGTCCACCTTCTGTTCTACATGTGTGTGCAGGGCTGGTAGTGCCTTTTTGGCAAAGAAATTATGGCTTGGAACTCTCCACCTTTGCTCAGCACAAGCCTTCAGTTCTCTGTAAGGTGCAGAGTCCACCAATTGGAAAGGGAGGGACTGCAGCACCAGCAGGAGCACGTTCAGCTTCTGCACCGTTGGGTGCACACATTCTGTTGTCTCTTGGCAATCGCTTTAGTGATTGATTGCTGATGGAATGACTGATGAGGAGTAGGAGGAGGAGCAGGAGCATCAGGACCAGCAGATGATGGGAAGCACAGACAGCTCTATTCGGTTGAGGTGGTGGAGCCTTGACTGCCTTAAACCGGGTGCGTGCCACTGGATGATGCAGAGGTTGCTGCGGCAGGCTGGACCACCACATCAGAGCCACGGTTCTCCCAGGCCACTTTATGGCGAAGCTGCATATGTTGACGCAGGGCTGTAGTGCACCCTGGCCTGGCCAGACTTTCATGTGGCCACGTTTACCTCCTCCGCCGGCTTAAAAAAAAATGCCACACCGCAGAGTAGGTGATTTTACCCCCAACACTACGCACTGACTGACTGCTACCGCCGTTACCTCCTTGAACCCCTGCACCGCTACTTCCGGGGCAGGTAGGCTCCAGTGAAGCAGGTGGTCTACCCTGGGCACGTTTGGCTACCGACCTCCCACTGCTGCCACCTAGTGTTCATCGCAAATATTCTAATCGCTAATTTTTGTCACGAATATCGGCACTTCGAGAATTTGCGAAGATGTAGAACATAGTGCTATATATTCGTAATCTCGAATAGTCTATATATTTTTTTTATCAGTAACCTCCCTTCTTGCATGTGGGTCAATGAGAAGGCTGCAATATCTTTGTCAGAGCTTAGCAACATCCCTAGCAACCAATAGGAAAGTTGCCTACTCCTTTACTAGATAAGAAAGTCCCCAGCAGCCATTTTCTGCTGTTTTTCTGCAGTTCTTTGAAAGAGAGCTGTGACATTCATTCTGTGCTTTCATCTGGATCCTATTCTGCAGCAGACCGGACCGCAGGGGCAGTATGTGAATGCACAGTGGGCTGATGGGGGTAGTAGTCGTGCTCACAGTTTTGTAGCTCCATGGGTGCAGTGATGAGGAAGACAGCACTAAATCCTCCAGGGCACTCTCTATTGCAGGGAACACCAGCCAGATGGAGGTTGAAGTGCCCTTGATGGTAATGGGTATGCTTAGGGTGCTTTGGTGGCTGTGCCCCTGTGTTCGTGACGCCAGCACCGTGAGGTGCAATTAGGAGATTATGTGGAATAAGGAGACCAAGTTTCTTAACAAACTAAAAGTACTTTACTGAAGCTGATTCAAAGCTCATCAATGTATGCAAGAGTTATTTATAGCAGTGCAGCTTTTGCAGTGATTCAGATTACTTCCCAGAAGTTGAATAAGGGGCAGTTTTCTATGACAATCAATCTTTCTCCCTTGTTTCTCCAGGCTGGAGTGATGGACTATCCCTGCTGTACTGTATAATCATATACTTCTATATCCTCTCTAGAAATACTATATTCTGAAAGATGGCATTTCTGTCCTTGGTTATGGTGGGCAGCTTGTAGCTTAGAATATCTCAACCTAATGCAAAGTAGACTAGAGCCTGATAAACGACAGTTACCTTCATTTACCAATAATCTCAATCCCTCTCTGAGTTCCCTGGTTCTTCTGTAATCTTTCCCTTCTATGGGCTGTTACATGGAACTAACTTTAGAGTGTTTGTAACTCTCCAAGATGGCTGCGGAGGTGCAGCTTTGTCCTCAGACATCACACACACTGACCTCCTTCTCCTCTGTACTTTGTGCAGGATGGAGTCAGCCCTGGGAGGTTTATTAGAACTTCCCTCTCCCTATGCAACTTTATTAGAACTCATTTAAAAGCACAATTTACATGAAACACAATCACAGTATTAAGCAGTGTGTTTCAGGATACTGCATTCCCCCCCTACTTTAATATAAGCCATCCTCGGTGCACTCTTGCCACGATGATGCGTCACCTGAAAAATACAAAAAGACCATGCATGCATATACACAGTATCATTGCCCCATTCTTGTGTTTTCTCTTCTTTGGCTATAAGAGAATTGGGCTAGGAATATAAATCAGGAGTATCACAATATAGAAAAGGTGACAAGGGCCATAGTTTCTCTTGTAACTGGGTATCTGGGGGCACTGACCTGGCATAGCGAACATTAAAGACCAGGATAGTCCATAAGGTAAACAAAAAGGAAACTTCTCAGGAGGCTCACAGGGCATGATATCATTCCCTGGGCATGAAGCATGATGGTTGCAGAACATCATGGAGGGCTTTAGTATGTCCAAGTCCATCTCCAGGCATATGACTTGAATGTTGCAAGACAAGGCTAAAGGAGTCTTTAGAGAGTCCTGAGAGCAAGGCAAATAATTAAGACAATGATTTTCTTATTGCTCCAAATGATGCAGGAATGCAATAACAGTTAATCCCGATATCGGGCAGGTAGTTTTTCCTTGGTAGGCAGGTCAGATATTCGAAGTGGCTGTGACTCTATAGACCTTAATTCAAAGTATCTTGGTACATCTTGAGCTTCTGAGGATCCTTCACGAGGTAGTTCTTCTGGCTGAAGTGTGGCAGTATTAGTCTTTGCGGGTACAAAAATGTTAATAGACAGTGTTGGTTTCACTGGATCAGGTGAATTTTCAGACAATTGTTCTGTGGATGGAGTTTCTTCTGGGACAATTTTTTTCAAACACAACTTGAGACGGTTGTGATGCACTATTTTTGGTGCTCTGTTCTCTTTGGTGATTTCGTAGATATCAGTAAAGATGGCCTTGCGGTTCGCCCGGCGGTCGTTTCGCTGCAAATTTTGCTCGTTCGCGATTCGCCAAACATGCGAACAAATGGCGATGTTTGCATGCGCCATATTCTTTTGCATTGCGCCGTACTTTGACCCATGTCACATCCATCAGGTGGGACAGGACTGCCAATTGAGACGTTTCAGCACATGGACACACCCCCACCTTATAACAGAACCCGATCTGGCAGCCATTTTACATTCTGTGTTATGCCAGTGTAGGGAGAGGTTGCTTTGTGGAGCAGGGACAGACTGTTTGGGACACCAAACGCTAGCTTATAGGGACACAAAAGTCATTTTAAGGCCTGGTATAGGTGTGCTATCAATAGATGTGATATACTGAGGGGTGTGATATACTTATAATATACTTTCTAACATAAAAAGTATATTATAGTGCATTTGTATTGTGCAGCAGTTGTGTGCGGTTCTGCTGTGATACCGCAGCTATATACAGTAGAGGGACAAACGCTATTGGAATAACTAATTGCAACTGGTGTGATATACCTGTTGCCCCCCAAAAAAACTGATTGAGGGGTGTGCTATACCTATAATATACACTCACCAAAAGAATTATTAGGAACACCATACTAATACGGTGTTGGACCCCCTTTTGCTTTCAGAACTGCCTTAATTCTACGTGGCATTGATTCAACAAGGTGCTGATAGCATTCTTTACAAATGTTGGCCCATATTGATAGGATAGGATCTTGCAGTTGATGGAGATTTGAAGGATGCACATCCAGGGCACGAAGCTCCCTTTCCACTACATCCCAAAGATGCTCTATTGGGTTGAGATCTGGTGACTGTGGGGGCCATTTTAGTACAGTGAACTCATTGTCATGTTCAAGAAACCAATTTGAAATGATTTGAGCTTTGTGACATGGTGCATTATCCTGCTGGAAGTAGCCATCAGAGGATGGATACATGTTCTAATTCTGTTTACGCCAAATTCGGACTCTACCATTTGAATGTCTCAACAGAAATCGAGACTCATCAAACCAGGCAACATTTTCCCAGTCTTCAATAGTCCAATTTTGGTGAGCTCGTGCAAATTGTAGCCTCTTTTTCCTATTTGTAGTGGAGATGAGTGGTACCCGGTGGGGTCTTCTGCTGTTGTAGCCCATCCGCCTCAAGGTTGTGCATGTTGTGGCTTCACAAATGCTTTGCTGCATACCTCGGTTGTAACGAGTGGTTATTTCAGTCAACGTTGCTCTTCTATCAGCTTGAATCAGTCGGCCCATTCTCCTCTGACCTCTAGCATCCACAAGGCATTTTTGCCCACAGGACTGCCGCATACTGGATGTTTTTCCCTTTTCACACCATTCTTTGTAAACCCTAGAAATGGTTGTGTGTGAAAATCCCAGTAACTGAGCAGATTGTGAAATACTCAGACCGGCCCGTCTAGCACCAACAACCATGCCACGCTAAAAATTGCTTAAATCACCTTTCTTTCCCATTCTGACATTCAGTTTGGAGTTCATGAGATTGTCTTGACCAGGACCACCCCCCTAAATGCATTGAAGCAACTGCCATGTGATTGGTTGACTAGATAATTGCATTAATGAGAAATAGAACAGGTGTTCCTAATAATTCTTTAGGTGAGTGTATACCTGCTTCCACAAAATACTGATTGAGGGGTGTGATATACCTGCTTCCACAAAATACTGATTAAGGGGTTTGATATACCTGTTTCCACAAAATACTAATTGAGGAGTGCGATATACCTGCTTCTACAAAATAGTGATTAAGGGGTTCTATATAACTGATTCCACAAAATACTGATTAAGGGGTTCGATATACCTGTTTCCACCAAATATTGATTGAGTTCAACGATATTGGGAAGTCGAAGAAGGCGCATGTGATTACTTCAAAGGGCGCACCAGAGTTGCTAACTCAACCTTCCGCTTCTGCACCCTCCTCATCCTCTGTATCTGTACCCTCCTCACTCTCTGCTGTGTGCACCCCCAAATATACCACCACCACCATAGCCCTCCACTCGAGTTAGAGGAATTATTTTCCCACCCATTTCCAGACCTTACCGATGCGCAGCCATTCTTTACATCGGATGAGAAAGAGGAGGTAACAATGGCCGCCAACAATCGGTCTGACGACAGTATCCAGATTAGCCCAAGGAGGGAGGTCCCTGCTGTTGCTGCCTACTCCGAGATCTCAAATGTCAGTGGTGGTGAAGGTTACGATGATGACATGTCGATGGACGTCACGTGGCTGCCCACAAAAGAAGGAAGAGGAGGGGAGTCCAGAGGGAGAGACGGAGCAGCAGAGAGGGAGGAGAAGGAGGAGAAGCAGGTAGAGCTCGCAGAAGACAGGAGGCAAAAAACAGACTGCAAATGTATCTGGAGCGAGCCATCCAACATGCACGGTCACTTCTGGGGCTCCCAAGAGCCACACCGGTCCTAAACTGCTTTCAGCTCTGCGGTCACAGGCCGATCAGTAGCTAACCCCGCTCAATTTGACAGTTGGTAAAGTGGTGTGCGACAATGGTACCAATCAGGGTAAAATGATACACGTGCCGTGCATGGCCCACATCCTGAACTTAGTCGTGCAGCGATTCATTGCCAAATACCCCGGGGTCCAGGACGTCTTGCGGCAGGCCAGGAAATTCTCTGGCCATTTTTGAAGATTTTAAACGGCCATGGCTCGCCTTGCCGACGTTCCGCAGCGACACTTGCCCGTCAGACGTCTGATTTGTGACAGCCCGACGCCCTGGAACTCCACCTTGTATATGCTTTATAGGCTGCTCCAGGAGCAATGTGGCGCTAATGACTACCTTTACAAACTCTGCAGCAGGACAGGTTCTGGGGAGCTTGGTTGCTTTTCACCGCGCCAGTGGCTGCTCATGTGCAATGCATGCAGACTTCTGCAGCCATTTGATGAGATCACTAAACTGGTCAGTCGCAGCCAGGGAGCCATCAGTGACATTGTACCTTATGCCTTCTATCTGGATCGTGCATTGCGTCGTGTCATTGATCAAGCCATCAAGGAGCAGGAGCTGGAAGATGAGGAAGTCAAAATGCTGAATGAATTCTCAGGGTGGGCTACTCCATCTGAGACAAGTCAGGAGTCTGAAGAGGAGTCAGAGGAGGATGGTGGCTGGGGGGGAGGAGGAGGAGCAAGAAGAACAGGCTTTGAGGGGGACTTTAAACTTTTCATGGATCCCTGGTGTTGTCCGTGGCCACATTCTCCTGGGCGATGAGCAGGAGCCAGGGCACTCCACCGCTTCCAATTTAGTGCCTTCCTGCTCCAGTTTGAAGAGGGATACCCGTATAAATAGCATAAAGGGGAAGGACCAGTACTGGGTGGCAACTTACTTAGACCCCCGGTACAAACACAAAATGGCGATCATGTTACCAGCATCACAGAGGACTGGCAGAATGCAGCATTTCCAGGCCTTGCTGCAAGAGATTTTCCACCCACAGCAAAACAGGTGCGGGTACCAATCCTACCGCGCCTGCAAGAAGAGGGCGGTTTGAAGATGTGTTGGTCACTTTGGATATGAGATTATTCTTGCAATCAACCCATCGACAGCCGCCCTCCGGATCCAGCCTCAGGGAACGCCGATGTGGACACTCTGAGAAGCGAGGAACCCCTGAACTACTGGGTGTGCAGGCTTGATCTGTGGCCAGAGCTGGCACAATTTTCCATTGAACTCTTGGCTTGCCTCTCGTTGAGTGTCCTGTCCGAAAGGACGTTCAGCGCAGCGCGGGGGGGGATCATGACCGATAAACGCACTCGCCTAGCTCACGACAGCGTGGACTACCTCACATTTCTAAAAATGAATGAGGCATGGATCTCGGAGGAATTCAACACCTGTGACGACCACGTATAATTAAATTTCCTCATGCAAGCCCACACATATCCGCCACAACCCAGAACAAATAATGGTCCTTGTCTTATGTATATACAGCATAAAAGGTCTTTTCTGTCTGTGGAATGCCTAATTTTTGGGGCCTCTACTCCAGTGGCCTACAGTAAAATTTTTAGCCAGTGACCGCCTAATGTTCTTCCAGCTACATAATCACAAGTTCTTTTCTGTCAGATGAATGCCAAATTTTTGGGACCTGTATTGGCCTACAGTAAAATCTTTAGCCAGTGACCGCCTAATGTACCTCCAGTCACATAATCACAAGTTCTTTTCTGACAGGTGAATGCCTAATTTTTGGGGCCAGTACTCCAGTGGCCTACAGTAAAAATGTTATACAGTGACCATCTAATGTACCTCCAGCCACATCATCACAAGTTCTTTTCTGTCAGGTGAATGCCTAATTTTTGGGGCCTGTACTCCAGTGGCCTACAGTAATTTTTTTTGCCAGTGACCGCCTAATGTACCTTTAGCCACATCATCACAAGTTCTTTTCTGTCAGGTGAATGCCTAATTTTTGGGGCCTGTACTTGCCTACAGAAAAAAATTTAGCCAGTGACCACCTAATGTACCTCCAGCCACATAATCACAAGTTCTTTTCTGTCAGGTGAATGCCTAATTTTTGGGGCCGGTACTGGCCTACAGTAATTTTTTTTTGCCAGTGACCGCCTAATGTACCTTTAGCCACATCATCACAAGTTCTTTTCTGTCAGGTGAATGCCTAATTTTTGGGGCCTGTACTGGCCTACAGTAAAATTTTTATTCAGTGACCGCCTAATGTACTTCCAGCCACATCATCACAAGTTATTTTCTGTCAAGTGAATGCCTAATTTTTGGGGCCTGTACTGGCCTACAGTAAAAATTTTATCCAATGACCGCCTAATGTACCTCCAGCCACATCATCACAAGTTTTTTTCTGTCAGGTGAATGCCTAATTTTTGCAGCCTATACTCCCGTGGCCTAAAATAAAATTATTCTAGGCTCCAGCAGGGCACATTTTTGAGAGTTTGCCTTTAAGACGCTTAAAAAATGTCCCTGATTAAAATACATATTTTTAGTGGGAATTTTTGCCAATGATCCCCCTCTGTTATGTCACTGTCCATATTGTGGGACTATTTGTGCACTTCTAGTAAGTTTTTTTGTGGCTGCAAATATGACCTGTAGGTTTTTCAGGTTCGCCAGCCATTAAAGTAAATGGGGTCCTCCGTGAACGCGAGGTTTGCGAACATTTGATGGATGATCATCCATCACTACTCGCCCCTAATATTTTACAGAGTCAGCTCAGCAGCAGACCCTCACCCCTAATGTTTTAGATGGTCAGCTCAGCAACAGGCCCTCGCACATAATTTATTTCTATGGTCAGATCAGCAGCAAGCACTCGCCCCTAATGTTTTAGAGAGACAGCCCGGAAGCAGACCCTTACCCCTAATGTTTTAGATGGTCAGTTCAGCAGCAGGCCCTCGCCCATAATTTTTTCCATGGTCAGATCAGCAGCAGGCACTCGCCCCTAATGTTTTAGAGAGTCAGCTCAGCAGCAGACCCTCAACCATAATTTTTTCGATGGTCAGTTCAGCAGCAGGCCCTCGTCCATAATTTTTTCCATGGTCAGATCAGCAGCAGGCACTCTCCCCTACTGTTTTAGAGAGTCAGCTCAGCAGCAGACCCTAACCCCTAATGTTTTAGATGGTCAGCTCAGCAGCAGGCCCTCGCCCGTAATTTTTTCCATGGTCAAATCGGCAGCAGGCCCTCACCCCTAATGTTTTAGATGGTCAGCTCAGCAGCAGGCCCTTGTCCCTAATGTTTTATATGGTCAGCTCATCAGCAGGCCCTTGCCCATAATGTTTTAGATGGTCCGATCAGCAGCAGGCACTCACCCCTAATGTTTTAGAGAGTCAGCTCAGCAGCAGACCCTCACCCCTAATAATTTAGAGAGTCAGATCAGCAGCAGACCCTCATCCCTAATGTTTTAGATGGTCAGCTCAGCAGCAGGCCCTCGCCCATAATGTTTTAGATGGTCAGCTCAGCAGCAGGCCCTCACTCATAATGTTTAGATGGTCAGCTCGGCAGCAGGTTCTCGCCCATAATGTTTTATATGGTCAGCTCAGCAGCAGGCCCTCGCCCATAATTTTTTTCATGGTCAGATCAGCAGCAGTCCATTGGCCCCTATTGTTTTAGATGGTTAGCTCAGCTGCAGGACCTCACCCCTAATGTTTTAGATGGTCAGCTTAGAAGCAGACCCTCGCCCATAAAGTTTTAGATGGTCAGATCAGCAGCAGGCACTCGCCCCTAATGTTTTAGAGAGTCAGCTCAGCAGCAGACCCTCACCCCTAATGTTTTAGATGGTCAGCTCAGCAGCAGACCCTCATCCCTAATGTTTTAGATGATCAGCTCGGCAGCAGGCCCTCACCCATAATGTTTTAGATGGTCAGCCCTTTCACTTAGTGCATAGGCTTTATGAGTTTAGGAGTTCCACTACCTGAACAATTGTACCACAATGTGAATGAGGCCCTCCTTTATGTGATATACAGGTTGTATCGGAGTGCCTCTTCCTTGTAATTTTTGGCAGCACTTGCACTTTATATACAAGTAAATATACAGGAAAGAATGTTTCCTAACTTTCTTTTCCTCTAAAATCGATTTTATCTTCGGTTTTGTGCGTATTATTTTCAGTCTGTAAAATTGGCATACTACTGGGAAAACATCGTTCCCAGCAGCGACCTGGGAGTCCAAGATGCATCCAGACATCCTCCCCATTCTGTTCCCGAACCATTTCAGTGGTGTTTCCATCAATTTCTGATGAACCAGACACTAGATATGGCCTTGCGGTTCGCCCTGCGGTCGTTTCGCTGCGAACTTTGCTCGTTCGCAAATCACCGAACATGCGAACGTATGGCGATATTTGCATCCACCATATTCTTTTGCAGTGCGCCGAACTTTGACCCATGACACATCCATGAGGTGGGACAGGACAGCCAATTGAGACGTGGACACACCCCCAACCCTATAACAGAACCCGATATGGCAGCCATTTTACATTCTGTATTTTGCCAGTGTAGGGAGAAGTTGCATTTTGGAGCAGGGACAGGCTGTTAGGAACTTAGGGACACCAAACGCTAGCTAATAAGGCCACAGAAGTCCTTTTAAGGACTGGTAAAGTTGTGCTATCGATAGGTGTGATAAACAGATGGGTGTGATATACTTAGAATATACTTTCTAACATAGAAAGTATATTATAGTACATTTGTATGCTTCCAGAAAATACTGATTGAGGGCTGCAATCTATCAGCTTCCACAAAATAGTGGTAGAGGTTTTCCATATACCTGCGTCCACAAAATTACTGCTTGAGGGTGATATACCTGCCTCAACTAACAACTGATTGAGTCCTGCCATATATTAACTTCCACAAAATAGTGGTAGAGGTTTTGCATATACCTGCGTCCACAAAATTACTGCTTGAGGGTGATATACCAGCTTTAACTAACAACTAATTTAGTTGTGCCCTATATCAGCTTCCACAAAATAGTGGTAGAGGTTTTCCATATACCTGAGTCCACAAAATACAAATTGCGGGTTTTGATATACAGTACAGACCAAAAGTTTGGACACACCTTCTCATTCAAAGAGTTTTCTTTATTTTTATGACTATGAAAATTGTAGATTCACACTGAAGGCATCAACACTATGAATTAAGACATGTGGAATTATATAAATAACAAACAAGTGTGAAACAACTGAAAATATGTCATATTCTAGGTTCTTTAAAGTAGCCACCTTTTGCTTTGATTACTGCTTTGCACACTCTTGGCATTCTCTTGAAGGCATACTGGATCCAGAAAAACAGATCCAGTATTTTATTTTATTTTTTTTCCTTTTTAAAGGTCTGCGCATATGCAGACCGGAAAACCGGATCTGTTTTGCCAGAACACTTAATGTCGGATCTGGCACTAATACATTTCAATGGAAATTAATGCCGGATCCGGCATTCCGGCAAGTGCTCAGGATTTTTTGCCGGAAAGAAAACTGCAGCATGCTGCGGTATTTTCTCTGGCCAAAAAACGTAAGAGGGACTGAACTGATGCATCCTGATGCATACTGAACGGATTGCTCTCCATTCAGAATACATTAGGATAAAACAGATCAGTTTGTTTATGGTATTGAGCTCCTGTGACGGAACTCAACACCGGAAAACAAAAGCGCTAGTGTGAAAGTACCCTAACCCCGCTCAATTTGACAGTTGGCAAAGTGTTGTGCGACAATGGTGCCAATCTGCTTAGCGCGCTGAAACAGGGCAAAATGACACACGTGCCATGCATGGCACACATCCGTGCAGCTATTCGACGCATGCAGACTTCTGCAGCCATTTTAATGAGATCACCAAACTGGTCAGTCGAAGCCAGGGCACCATCAGTGACATCGTACCTTACGCCTTCTTTCTGGAGCGTGCATTGCGTTGTGTGATTGATCAAGCCGTTGAGTAGCAGAAGCTGGAAGATGAGGAAGTCGCAATGCTGAATGTTTTCCCAGTGGGGGCTAATCCATCTGAGACAAGTCAGCAGGAGTCTGAAGAGGATTCAGAGGAGGATGGTGGCTGGGGGAGGAGGAGGATGAGCTAGAAGAGCATGCTTTAAACTTTTCTGGGATCCCTGGTGTTGTCCGTTGCTGTGGGGAGGAGACCGAGGACCACATTCTCCTGGGCGATCAGCAGGAGCCAGGGTGCTCCAAAGCATCCAATTTAGTGCAAATGGGGGCCTTCATGCTCCAGTGTTTAAAGAGGAACCCCCATATAAAAAGCATAAAGGGCAAAGACCTGTACTGGGTGGCAATGTACTTAGACCCCGGTACAAACACAAAATGGCGGACATGTTACCAGCATCACAGAGGGCTGTCAGAATGCAGCTTTTCCAGGCCTTGCTGCGAGAGATGCTGCTGTTGCGGGCACTGGCAAATGAATTTTCACCCACAGCGAAACAGGTGCGGGTACCAATCCTACCGTGACTGCAAAAAGAGGGCGGTTTGAAGATGTGTTTGTCACTTCGGATATGAGATCATTCTTGCAGCCAACCCATCGACAGCCGCCCTTCGGATCCAGCCTCAGGGAACGCCTAGACCGACAGCTGTCCCACTACATCGGGTTAACGGCCAATGTGGACACTCTGAGAAGCGGGGAACCCCTCGACTACTGGGTGTGCAGGCTAGACCTGTGGCCAGAGCTGGCACAATTTGCCTTGTAACTCTTGGCTTGTCCCTTGTCGAGTGTCCTGTCCAAAAGGACGTTCAGCGCAGCAGGGGGGATTGTGACCGATTTGAACACTCGCCTAGCTCACGACAGTGTGGACTACCTCACATTTCTAAAAATGAATGAGGCATTGATTTCGAAGGAATTTAACATCTGTGATGACCACGTGTAATTGAATTTCACCTATTATCATTTGGGGTTTATTCAAGAGGGGGGATTTTGTTAGTCATGCTTTTAATCCAATTTTATATTTTTAGTTATTTTAAACATATGTATTTTACATGTATTTGTACTGGCCTACATAATTTTTTTTTTTTATCCTGTGAACGCCTAATGTACCTCCAGCCACAGAATCCAAAGTTCTTTGAGTCAGGTGAATGCCTATTGCCTAATTTTTGGGGCCTGTACTGTCTGACAGTTACATTTTTATCCTGTGACCGCCTAATGTACCTCCAGCCACAGAATCCTACAAAGTTCTTGGCTGTCAGGTGAATGCCTATTGTCTAATTTTTGGGGCCCTACTGGCCGACAGTTACATTTTCATCCTGTGACTGCCTAATGTACCTTCATTTACCTGCTGTTGTCAGTTCTTTTCATGCTCAGTTAAGCCCATCTACTCTATGCCTTACACATAAGCTTTAACATGTACCTAATGCAGTTTTAGTCAAACTAGGTGTAGGCCTTATAATATACCCTTAACAATTATCTGCTGCTGCAGTGTGTCCTGATACTGCATGGACCACTTATTCGCCCTTGGACTTTATCAACCGTCGAGTATTAGAGTTCTCTTAAACTGGTGTGCATGCTTTATTTTTGTGCATGTGCTCTGTTCATCATATATTGTCAAGATTTACATATATATACAGTACAGACCAAAAGTTTGGACACACCTCATTCAAAGAGTTTTCTTTATTTTTATGACTATGAAGGCATCAAAACTATGAATTAACACATGTGGAATTATATACATAACAAACAAGTGTGAAACAACTGAAAATATGTCATATTTTAGGTTCTTCAAAGTAGCCACCTTTTGCTTTGATTACTGCTTTACACACTCTTGGCATTCTCTTGATGAGCTTCAAGAGGTAGTCCCCTGACATCAGTCTTGAAGGAGTTCCCAGAGATGCTTAGCACTTGTTGGCCCTTTTGCCTTCACTCTGCGGTCCAGCTCACCCCAAACCATCTCGATTGGGTTCAGGTCCGGTGACTGTGGAGGCCAGGTCATCTGGCGCAGCACCCCATCACTCTCCTTCATGGTCAAATAGCCCTTACTTTCAAAGTTTTCCCAATTTTTCAGCTGACTGACTGACCTTCATTTCTTAAAGTAATGATGACCACTCGTTTTTCTTTACTTAGCTGCTTTTTTCTTGCCATAATACAAATTCTAACAGTCTATTCAGTAGGACTATCAGCTGTGTATCCACCTGACTTCTCCTCAACGCAACTGATGATCCCAACCCCATTTATAAGGCAAGAAATCCCACTTATTAAACCTGACAGGGCACACCTGTGAAGTGAAAACCATTTCAGGGGACTACCTTTTGAAGCTCATCAAGAGAATGCCAAGAGTGTGCAAAGCAGTAATGAAAGCAAAAGGTGGCTACTTTGAAGAACCTAGAATATGACATATTTTCAGTTGTTTCACACTTGTTTGTTATGTATATAATTCCACATGTGTTAATTCATAGTTTTGATGCCTTCAGTGTGACTCTACAATTTTCATAGTCATGAAAATAAAGAAAACTCTTTGAATGAGAAGGTGTGTCCAAACTTTTGGTATGTACTGTATATAAAGATTTGTTTCAATAAAATACAGTCATGCGGTGTTACGCTTCATTCACTAAAAAACTTTTTTTTTCATTTTATATGTTATAATTTTGCTTTACTTGGGTTTTGAGTGGTCTGGTTCTTACTAAAACTCTGTGGGGACCGCATGTGGGCTTCCCTTGTCAAAAGGTCTTGTGCAGTTAACATTGTACAGGACTGATTGAGAAACCTAATAAAATGTTATTTAACACTATTTTATTGTTGCTATGCCACATTAATACAGTATAATCAGAACAGTGAAGATAAAGTATACAGTTTAAGTACAATTGCACATTTTTCATTTGTTCATAAAAACAGTTGAAACATAGCAAACAGAAATTTTCATTTTTCAACCCTGACACTCCTCCCACCCCAAAGAAAATGAACAAATTTCTTCTCTAATTCCGTCACATCTGCATGGCGTAGAAGCAGTGGTTTGGTTTGGAGAGGGTACATCAGCTTCGCCACCCCCATCATCTTGATCAGGTGACATCAGGTTTATTAATTTATTATTTTCTGTTTTGTTTTAATCAGGATTTAGGTTCGAACATGGTGTTGTCTGTCGTCCTGAACACGATGCCTGACTTCCATGTTGACCTCTCCACATGGTTGGGTGTGACTGGCGCTATACTCATCTGTGTGGTAATCCTGTTTTGGGAATGGAGCGTTATTGCCACATGTATATATCTAAATATACATTTTTATTTAATGTTACTTCTTGACAACTATGTAATGATAATTTGCACATGCGATTTTTATAGAATCAAAGCTTTTCACTTTACAATATAAACTGTGGAATATATAATGTTATTGAAGACATGTCACCATTTTTGGAGTTAGTCTACTCCTTTCCATGGTTGCTATCATGTGACCGCATAGACAGGATGCGCTTCTGGCTCAGCTTGCTTTCAATTTCAGGTGCAAACACGTGATCTGTTATCATGTGAATGCCCTGTCTATGGACACTCGTGGCCTGTGTGTGTTCCTCCGTCGATGCGAGCACGTAATGGCATCACATGTTTCTTTATGTAATGAGGAAGCTATACGCATATTTTGCCCTTTGCCTCTAGAAGCCCTGCTGTGGTCCCACACAACACGGTACAAGCAAATATAGGGTGTTTGCTAAATAGGTAGAAAATGGGGGACATATACTGGGGTGAATTTTCTCCTTTAACCCTTTTGCGAAAGTGAAAAATTGGGGTCTGCTCGTAAATTTTTTCACTTGAAAATGAATTTTTTATTTTTTGGAAAACATAGGTTTTTTTTAACTTTTTTTTCCTGTTTATTTTTTGTCCCCCTCTGGGGCTTTAACTTTTGGGTGTCTGATCCCCTTTACAATGCATTGCAAAACTTCCGCACGCACGCGTATGTATGTATAAATATTGTATACTGTATAGCACTATATACAAGAGGATGATATACGGTATAACATCTTCTTGTATATAGTGATATAGTGGACCACGCTGGTATAACATGGATATCTCCTGTATATAATTATATATGTACAGCTGTTATAAGTTATACATCTTCTTGTATATAGGGATATGGACCATGCTGGTATAATCTGGGTATCTCCTGTAAATAAATATATACAGTCGTGGCCAAAAGTTTTGAGAATGACACAAATATTAGTTTTCACAAAGTTTGCTGCTAAACTGCTTTTAGATCTTTGTTTCAGTTGTTTCTGTGATGTAGTGAAATATAATTACACGCACTTCATACGTTTCAAAGGCTTTTATCGACAACTACATGACATTTATGCAAAGAGTCAGTATTTGCAGTGTTGGCCCTTCTTTTTCAGGACCCAGCAATACGACTGGGCATGCTCTCAATCAACTTCTGGGCCAATTCCTGACTGATAGCAACCCATTCTTTCATAATCACTTCTTGGAGTTTGTCAGAATTTGTGGGTTTTTCTTTGTCCACCCGCCTCTTGAGGATTGACCACAAGTTCTCAATGGGATTAAGATCTGGGGAGTTTCCAGGCCATGGACCCAAAATGTCAACGTTTTGTTCCCCAAGCCACTTAGTTATCACTTTTACCTTATGGCACGGTGCTCCATCAAGCTGGAAAATGCATTGTTCTTCACCAAACTGTTGTTGGATTGTTGGAAGAAGTTGCTGTTGGAGGGTGTTTTGGTACCATTCTTTATTCATGGCTGTGTTTTTGGGAAAAATTGTGAGTGAGCCCACTCCCTTGGATGAGAAGCAACCCCACACATGAATGGTCTCAGGATGCTTTACTGTTGGCATGACACAGGACTGATGGTAGCGCTCACCTTTTCTTCTCCAGACAAGCCTTTTTTCCAGATGCCCCAAACAATCGGAAAGAGGCTTCATCAGAGAATATGACTTTGCCCCAGTCCTCAGCAGTCCATTCACCATACTTTCTGCAGAAGATCAATCTGTCCCTGATGGGTTTTTTTTGGAGAGAAGTGGCTTCTTTGCTGCCCTTCTTGACACCAGGCCATCTTCCAAAAGTCTTCGCCTCACTGTGCGTGCAGATGCGCTCACACCTGCCTGCTGCCATTCCTGAGCAAGCTCTGCACTGGTGGCACTCCGATCCCGCAGCTGAATCCTCTTTAGTAGACGATCCTGGCACTTGCTGGACTTTCTTGGACGCCCTGAAGACTTCTTAACAAGAATTGAACCTCTTTCCTTGAAGTTCTTGATGATCCTATAAATTGTTGATTGAGGTGCAATCTTAGTAGCCACAATAACCTTGCCTGTAAAGCCATTTTTATGCAACACAATGATGGCTGCACACGTTTCTTTTCAGGTCACCATGGTTAACAATGGAAGAACAATGATTTCAAGCATCACCCTCCTTTTAACATGTCAAGTCTGCCATTTTAACCCAATCAGCCTGACATAATGATCTCCAGCCTTGTGCTCGTCAACATTCTCACCTGAGTTAACAAGATGATTACTGAAATGATCTCAGCAGGTCCTTTAATGACAGAAATGAAATGCAGTGGAAAGTTTTTTTTGGGGATTAAGTTAATTTTTATGGCAAAGAAGGACTATGCAATTCATCAGATCACTCTTCATAACATTCTCGAGTATATGCAAATTGCTATTATAAAAACTTAAGCAGCAACTTTTCCAATTTCCAATATTTATGTAATTCTCAAAACTTTTGGCCATGACTGTATATGTACAGCTGGTATAAGTTATACATCTTCTTGTATATAGGGATATGGAGCATGCTGGTATAACTTAGGTATCTCCTTATATGATTATATATGTACAGCTTGTATAAGTTATACATCTTAATATACCAGAAGATGTATAACATACCAGGCCAGCTCACCTATAATAATATACAGAACATACCAAGGCCAGATAGTAACTATTACCTGCTGGCCTGGCTCAGGCTGAAAGCTGCTCAATTGACCTGCTGAAAGTCAGTGGCAACTGGCAAGGATGAATGCTGGAGGCTGGCTGGGCTCAGTGTGGGCTCTGGCTGGCTGAACGAGTGCTGCTCCTGGGCCTGGCTCAGGCTGGCAAAAATGTCTGGCAGAGAGAGAGAGAGAACGAGTTGAGGTGGGGTGAGTGACTGTAGTATAGAGTCAGACTACTGGGCAAGTGGGCAGTGGCAGACTAGCAGTGGCTCCCGCGCTCCTCTGTTCCCAACTTCCTGCCGAACCTGCAGCTCTGATAACTTTGTGACGTCATGTAAGCGCGCAGTGTGATCCGGACATGCTGCCAGCCCCTTCCTCCTGCCATTGGTACTTAAAGTGACCATGCCTGAGCTGGACCTACTGTCCCATCATCCATAACAACAAAAAAAGGGGACTTCTGGCCGTCCGTCCTGGCCTTGTGCCGGACCAGGTGTCTAAAAACTGGATGTCTGGCCACCCTAAGAGCATCAGTGGCAGAGAGACTGAGGCCAGCAGCAGCCATTTCAGTCAGATTAGAGCCAAAGTTGCAGAGTGGCTGTAATCTGACTAAAATGGCTGCTGCTGGCCTCAGTGGATTTCTCTGCCACTGCAAAGAGACCTCATATCAGCCAACTCAGCCCCCATCAGACCTCAGATCAGCCCAAAGACCCCCATGAGACCCCCACTCAACCCCATCAGACCTCAGATAAGCCCAAAAAACCCCATCAGACCCCCAATCAGCCACCATCAGACCTCAGATCAGCCCAAAGACCCCCATCAACATCATACCCCCACTCAGCCACCATCAGACCTCAGATCAGCCCAAAGACCCCCATCAACATCATACCCCCACTCAGCCTCCATCAGACCTCAAATCAGCCAAAAGACCCCGACTCAGCCCCCATTAGACTTCAGATCAGCCCAAAGACCCCCATCAGCCTTCAGATCAGCCCAAAGACCCCCATCACCATCAGACCAGCACTCAGCCCCCATCAGAACTCAGATTAGCCCAAAGTCCACCACTCAGCCCCCATCAGACCTCAGATCAGCCCAAAGACCCCCATCAAACCCCCACTCAGCCCCCATGAGACCTCAGATGCACAACTTTTTTGTGGTGCGGAGGCACGTACAGTAAACCCACAGAAGCACACTGTAGTGCTTCCATGGGCTTCCGATCCGTGCCTCCATTCTGCATCTCCCGGATCGCGGACCCTTTGAAGTGAATGGGTTCGTGATCCGGTGCATGAGCCCTAACCCCGAGAGGTTTGAGGGGGGTCTCCGTAGTTCTGGGTCCATAGTCCATAGGAAGGAGGCTAGTTCTCCAGCAGCTTCAGTGACGGTTCACTCCGTCACATGTACGAAATCAGCCGGTTACATCCTAAATCTATACCTCGCTGTGTGTATAAATATATATATATATATATATATATATATATATATTGTGGGGGTTTGCTCTGGTAGGCAGATGGTAGCGGTGGCAGTATAGAGGCTCAGGAGACAGGCTTTGTGTCCAAACCGTGCTCTTTTATTCACTCCAGTGCATCACATCAAAACTGTGCAATTCACACAACAGCAATGTTCATAAACCCCACCTCCCACAACAGGTCCCCAAACGCTGCAGGCGTCTTGGTGCCTGTTCACACAGTCTCTCACATCCGTGATCAGTACTACACCTTGTTGTGGGAAGGGTTTGTCCAAGTTTGTGCAAGTTAGACAGGCCACGTGTCGGCCTGGACAAGGGATTGGCTCCGGCCACAGGATCCCTTCTTTTGGTCCTTCGCTGAGCCTGCAGCAATTTGGCAGTCTTTGTTAGACGAGCGGACTACAGAGCTCAGCCCGACCGTGCGATCAGCCTCCCGTACAGCTTCCTGCAGTGAGACAGGAGACCACACTTCATCAGCCCCACAGTCAGTGAGCATCAAACCTATATTCACAGCCCTGGGTGTAGCAGGCAGACCACACCCACTGAGCATAGTGAAGGATTAACTCCTTCCCTACCCAACTAAGGCCAGAGATAACCAACCTGCCAGGATCAGTGTAGACTGACAAAACACAAAAGACCCGGCTCTTACTCCACCGGGGCCACGACCCCCGGTGGCACGTATCTTCCATCCACTACCACTCCAGACACTCTCTTACAATATATATATATATATATATATATATATACACTGCGTGCAGAATTATTAGGCAAATGAGTATTTTGACCACATCATCCTCTTTATGCATGTTGTCTTACTCTAAGCTGTATAGGCTCGAAAGCCTACTACCAATTAAGCATATTAGGTGATGTGCATCTCTGTAATGAGAAGGGGTGTGGTCTAATGACATCAACACCCTATATTAGGTGTGCATAATTATTAGGCAACTTCCTTTCCTTTGGCAAAATGGGTCAAAAGAAGGACTTGACAGGCTCAGAAAAGTCAAAAATAGTGAGATATCTTGCAGAGGGATGCAGCACTCTTAAAATTGCAAAGCTTCTGAAGCCTGATCATCGAACAATCAAGCGTTTCATTCAAAATAGTCAACAGGGTCACAAGAAGCGTGTGGAAAAACCAAGGCGCAAAATAACTGCCCATGAACTGAGAAAAGTCAAGCGTGCAGCTGCCAAGATGCCACTTGCCACCAGTTTGGCCATATTTCAGAGCTGCAACATCACTGGAGTGCCCAAAAGCACAAGGTGTGCAATACTCAGAGACATGGCCAAGGTAAGAAAGGCTGAAAGACGACCACCACTGAACAAGACACACAAGCTGAAACGTCAAGACTGGGCCAAGAAATATCTCAAGACTGATTTTTCTAAGGTTTTATGGACTGATGATATGAGAGTGAGTCTTGATGGGCCAGATGGATGGGCCCGTGGCTGGATTGGTAAAGGGCAGAGAGCTCCAGTCCGACTCAGACGCCAGCAAGGTGGAGGTGGAGTACTGGTTTGGGCTGGTATCATCAAAGATGAGCTTGTGGGGCCTTTTCGGGTTGAGGATGGAGTCAAGCTCAACTCCCAGTCCTACTGCCAGTTTCTCGAAGACACCTTCTTCAAGCAGTGGTACAGGAAGAAGTCTGCATCCTTCAAGAAAAACATGATTTTCATGCAGGACAATGCTTCATCACACGCGTCCAAGTACTCCACAGCGTGGCTGGCAAAAAAGGGTATAAAAGAAGAAAATCTAATGACATGGCCTCCTTGTTCACCTGATCTGAACCCCATTGAGAACCTGTGGTCCATCATCAAATGTGAGATTTACAAGGAGGGAAAACAGTACACCTCTCTGAACAGTGTCTGGGAGGCTGTGGTTGCTGCTGCACGCAATGTTGATGGTGAACAGATCAAAACACTGACAGAATCCATGGATGGCAGGCTTTTGAGTGTCCTTACAAAGAAAGGTGGCTATATTGGTCACTGATTTGTTTTTGTTTTTGTTTTTGAATGTCAGAAATGTATATTTGTGAATGTTGAGATGTTATATTGGTTTCACTGGTAAAAAGAAATAATTGAAATGGGTATATATTTGTTTTTTGTTAAGTTGCCTAATAATTATGCACAGTAATAGTCACCTGCACACACAGATATCCCCCTAAAATAGGTAAAACTTAAAACAAACTAAAAACTACTTCCAAAAATATTCAGCTTTGATATTAATGAGTTTTTTGGGTTCATTGAGAACATGGTTGTTGTTCAATAATAAAATTAATCCTCAAAAATACAACTTGCCTAATAATTCTGCACTCCCTGTATATATATATATATATATATATATATACTCATGGTGAGGTAGAGATGTTTGATGTAACCAGCTGATTTGCTACGTGTCAAACCAGGTAGTAAATAATCATTTGTAAAGGGATGAAATACTTATTTGCATAACTGTATATATACATTACAGTGTGTTGGCGAGAGATACAAAAGTAATGCACGTATTATACCTGGGCATTTTATGTCATGGATCTCTTTGATCCGCTGAAAGCTCCTCCTCTTGAGATCTGACCATTTTTTTTACGATAGCCATCTTCGGTTGCGTGGCATTAAATTTCCGAATGAGCTCATAACAGAGTGCCCGGACAATTTGCTGCATTTCAGCCTGGACCCGGGTGCGGTCATAGCCCTGCACCAACATGCGCTGCAGGATAAAGATGCAAGCATATAATCTCAATGTTTTGGAATACAAGTATTGAAAATAATGTTCTCAACAAAACAGTAAAAAGTATATAAGTATTAGGGAAATATTAGATTTACTGTTACCGTTATAAGGTCGAATTGTATTGAGATTGTATATGTGTGGCTTCTGAGCAATCGGATATTGGCCAGCTAAGCATAGATGTACCTGTCTTGTGAAGTGACGGTACGGTATGGGGTGTAAATCTGGTTCGCCTCCCCGTGTTGCACCCTGGGTAGCTCTAAATGAACCAGCAAATACTGGCTGTAAGGACAAAAACAGGACCAACAGGACAAAAAATCTAATCTATAGACTATGTGTGTGTATGTGTGTGTGGGGGGTTATATAGTGTGCGGCAGGAAAATGAATGTGCAATGTTCATGTGAGAGATATTTCTATGCTGTCCATACGTACATGCTAGAGACATAGTTGTCACGGATGTAGTAGGGGAGAACACCAAAAGACAATCAAGAAGGAAGGGAAAAGACACTAGGCCTCACCACTAGGGAAGGAAAAGGGTCACCACCTATAAAACGCTGCTCCTGGCCCTAAGGCCGAATGCACACGGCCGTTTTTCATGGCCGTGAGCGAACCGTGGAACCGCGGCCCCCATTCCTGCTGAGAGCAGGAGCGCACGGCGTCACTGGTTGCTATGATGCCGTGCGCTCCCTGCTGCCGCCACAGTACAGTAATACACTGGTATAGATCATACCAGTGTATTACTGTACTGTGGCGGCAGCAGGGAGCGCACGGCGTCATAGCAACCAGTGACGCTGTGCGCTCCTGGTCTCAGCAGGAATCCAGGCCGCGGTACCACGGATCGCTCACGGCCGTGAAAAATGGCCGTGTGCATTCGGCCTAACTCCTATCCGTATGGGCACCTCTTGATGGTAGAGATACCCATACACGGGAACCTAAAAAACCCTGGTGACCCTCAGATGCCCTAAAGATAATGACAGGGCAGAGACCACCCTTTCCTTCCCTGGTGACACACAGCAACACACAGACAAAGTGAAACCAAAAGAGGCTGTCAGATCACTAATGCGTAGATAATCTTTCAGACCTTCTGAGACCTGTCACAGATGTGACAGTACCCCCCCTTCTACGGGTGACCTCCGGGCACCCAGGACCGACCTTATCAGGATGAGCTCTGTGGAATGCTCTGACCAGACGACTAGCATTAACATCGGTCGCTGAAACCCACATCCTCTCCTCTGGTCCGTACCCTCTCCAATGAACGAGATACTGGAGGGATCTCCGGAGAACTCAGGAGTCCACAATCCTGCTGATCCTAAATTCTAAATTGCCGTCCACCATGACATGAGCGGGAGGCAAGGAGGACGGCTCAACAGGTTCGACACATTTCTTTAGCAACGACTTATGAAATACGTTATGGATTTTCAATGCCTGAGGAAGTTCAAGACGGAAGGCTACAGGGTTAACAATGGCAGTGATCTTATATGGACCAATAAATCTTGGGCCCAACTTCCAAGAAGGTACCTTAAGTTTAATGTTTCTTGTAGACAATCACACAGAATCACCCACTCTCAGGTCCGGATCACTCATAGGTCTCCTGTCAGCCGCACGCTTATACCTGTTGCCCATCTTTTTCAGGTTATTTTGGATTTTCCGCCAAATAGAAGACAAAGAAGAGGAAAATCGTTCCTCCTCAGGAATGCTGGAATTTTGAGCACCAGAAAATGTACCAAACTGTGGATGGAACCCATATGCCCCAAAAAACTGCGACTTTTCAGTGGATTTCTGTCTACGGTTATTTATAGCAAACTCAGCTAACGACAAAAATAAAGACCATTCTTCCTGATTCTCTGAAATAAAACATCTCAAGTAAGTCTCCAGATTCTGATTAGTGCGCTCCGTCTGTCCGTTCGACTGAGGATGAAAAGCCGAAGAGAAGGACAATTGTACACCCAGACGAGTACAGAACGCTTTCCAGAATCTGGAAACAAACTGAGTCCCTCTATCGGACACCACATCAGAGGGAATGCCATGTAGTTTCACGATGTTGTCGACAAACACCTGTGCAAGAGTTTTAGCATTGGGTAGACTAGGTAATGCAATAAAGTGTGCCATTTTACTAAAACGATCTACAACCACCAGAATCACAATTTTTCCCAAAGAATTCAGTAAATCCGTGATAAAATCCATCGACAAATGGGTCCAAGGTCTGGACGGGATGGGCAATGGAAGCAGAGATCCGGAAGGCCGAGTATGTGTCACCTTAACACGTGCACAGGTACCACAGGCTGACACATAGTCCTCTACACAAATAAGCAACTCCGGCCACCAAAATCTACGAGAGATGAGATCGACAGTCGATCTGCTCCCAGGGTGCCCAGCAAGCACCGTACAGTGATGTTCCTCGAACACCTTGCGACGTAATCGGAGGGAGCAAACAACTTCCCCGGAGGACAAGAGTCCGGAGCATCTTCCTGTGCCTCCAACACCCTGGCCTCAAGATCAGGATAAAGAGCAGATATGACTACCCCTTCAGATAAAATAGGACTAGGGTCATTAGACTCACCACCCCAGGAAAGCTACGCGACAAAGCGTCCGCCTTGACGTTCTTAACCCTCGTGCGGTAAGTGACAATGAAGTTAAATCTGGTGAAAAACAATGACCATCTGGCCTGTCTTGGGTTCAGTCGCTTAGCCAACTCCAGGTAGGCCAGATTCTTGTGATTCGTAATTTCCGTAATAGGGTGAATTGCTTTTTCCAACCAATGCCGCCATTCCTCGAACGCCAACTTAATGCCAGCAATTCCCTATTCCCCACATCATAATTCCTTTCAGCAGTAGAGAGTTTTTTAGAGAAAAATGCACATGGGCGCCATTTACTAGGTGAAGGACTTTGCGACAAGATTGCTCCTACTCCTACCTCAGACGCGTCAACCTCAACAATAAATGGCTGAGTCACGTCCGGTTGCATCAGAATAGGGGCCGAAGAAAAACATTCTTTCACAGCAGAAAAGGCCTGCAATGCCGCATCAGACCAGACAGAAATATCCGCTCCCTTCCTAGTCATGTCTGTTAAAGGTTTAACCACTGATGAATAGTTCAAGATAAATTTACGGTAGTAGTTGGTAAACCCCAAAAACCGCATAAGCAGATTTTCGGGTCGATCCCAGTCCAAAACGGCACGGACCTTCTCGGGATCCATACGAAAACCTGAGGATGAGAGCAGGTAACCCAGAAATTGCACTTCCTGTACAGCAAATACACACTTTTCCATCTTAGCATACAACTTATTCTCTCTTAGGATCTGTACCACCTGTCTCACATGATCCTGATGAGTCTCCATATTAGGCGAATAAACTTGTATGTCATCAAGGTATACAACGACAAACCTCCCCACCAGATATTGAAAGATGTCATTGACAAAGTGTTGAAAAACCGCAGGAGCATTGGTTAACCCAAAGGGCATGACCAGGTTTTCAAAATGACCCTCAGGGGTATTAAATGTGGTCTTCCACTCATCCCCCTCCTTGATCCTTACCAGATTATATGCCCCCATCAGATCCAACTTAGAGAACACCTTGGCACCGACAATCTGACTAAACAAATCCGGAATCAAAGGAAGGGGGTAAGGATTATGGACGGTAATACGATTGAGCTCACGGAAGTCCAGGCATGGTCTCAGGGTACCATCTTTTTTCTTTACAAAGAAAAACCCAGCAGCCACTGGGGACTTGGATGGTCTGATATGTCCCTTTGCCAAACTCTCGGTAATATACTCTCGCATGGCCTTTCTTTCGGGTTCCGAAAGATTATACAACAGAGATTTGGGCAATTTACCTCCGGGAATAAGATTGATGGGACAGTCATACTCCCGGTGCGGAGGCAACTCCTGATTACCGCTCTCAGAGAAAACATCAGAAAATTCTGAAATGAACGAGGGTACAGTTTTAGTGGTCACCATAGAGAATGATGCATTAAGACAGTTGTCCATGCAAAAATCACTCCAATCGAGAATCTGTCTCGCTTGCCAGTCGATGTTAGGGTTATGTTTGCTTAACTATGGTAAGCCCAACACCAACGGAGCAGGCAGACCCTCTAATACATAACAGGAGATAGATTCCTGATGCAAATCACCCACTCTTAAATGAATGTAATTCACTACCTGCGACAGGCATTTTTGGGTGAGAGGTGCTGAGTCAATTGCAAAGACAGAAATACTTTTCTCTAATGCATTAGTAGTCAACCCATGAATGCGTACAAACTCTCCATCAATTAAGTTAACTCCTGCCCCACTGTCGATAAATGCTTCGATTTTAACAGTTTTGGACTTTAGCGCCACCTCGGCAGACAGGAGAAAATGGGTACTACCAGTAAAAGACAAAAGAAGGTTTTCTTGCTCCCCATTCACACCACCAATATTAATTTGAGGATTAAAAGTTTATTTTCTTTTGTTTACACCTTGATGCTGCAAGTACGGACAAATATTCACAAAATGTCCCTTCTTGCCACAATAAAAGCAGACTCCTTTCACATGACCCAAGCTTTTGCCAGGAGTAGCTCCTCCTAATTGCATAAGCTCATCACAAGGTGCAACTACCAGTGTCTCTCCACCATAAGTGTCAAAGGAAGCAGTACCCTTATTGGACAGTACGTCCTGAAGGTGAGGACCCCTAGATCTCTCCCTCAGGCATCTATCTAGATGTACAGCAAGGGACATAGCTGCCTCCAATGACAGAGGATTTTCATGAAAGGCCAACGCGTCCTGCAGTCTCTCAGAGTGACCCTGACAGAATTGGCTATGGAGAGCAGGATCGTTCCACTCAGTATCGGTAGCCCATCTCCTAAATTCAGAGCAATAGGTCTCCGTGGAACGTTCTCCCTGCCGCAAACTCCGTAACTTGCTCTCGGCCTGAGAGATCTGATCTGGGTCATCGTAGTTGAGACCCAAGGCTCTGAAGAATTCATGTACCGACCGGAGGGACGGTGATCCGGTCAGCAGAGAAAAAGCCCAAGATTGGGCGTCCTCTTTAAACAATGAAATAATCATACCCACACATTGACACTCATCCCCAGAAGAGTATGGACGCAGCTTAAAGTATAATTTACATGACTCCCTGAACCGGATGAAATTGTCACTACCCCCAGAAAACCTGTCCGGGCGAGCTACCTTCGGTTCAGGACAGGACTGGGACCCACCACCGGAACCAGCAGCCTGTGGACTCTGAATCTGCAAGACAGTTGCGCGGAGGTCTGCTACCTCCAAAGTCAGATTCTGCAGCTGTTTGACCAGTGCAGACATAGTATCCATAGCTTCACAGATCAGAACAAAATTGGTGGAATTGGCTTGGGATAATATCATGGATGTAGTAGGGGAGAACACCAAAAGACAATCAAGAAGGAAGGGGAAAGATACTAGGCCTCACCGCTAGGGAAGGAAAAGGGTCACCACCTATAAAACCCTGCTCCTGGCCCTAACTTCTATCCGTATGGGCATCTCTCGATGGTAGAGATACCCATACACGGGAACGTAGAAAACCCTGGTGACCCTCAGATGCCCTAAAGATAATAACAGGACAGAGACCACCCGTTCCTTCCCTGGTAAAGGAACAAGCGTCTCACTGAGGCCTAGTAAACAACCAGGGGGGGATACAAAACATGACAAGCGGAACACTTAACTTCAGAGGATGAAGGATGAACAGGACTTCAACACGAACCACACTCCAGCTCTTCCAAGACCAAATGAAGCTATCCCAAGCAAGGAGTGATGGGAAAAGTCAGACTAAATAGGGTGAGGTAAAGGTCACATGATCCACACCTGAACAGGAGGTGTGGACATACCAGCAACACACAGACAAAGTGAAACCAAAAGAGGCTGTCAGATTACTAATGCGTAGATAATCTTTCAGATCTTCTGAGACCTGTCACAGATGTGACAATAGTGCTGTGATACAAAAAAATATATTAGGTCAGCACTACTCACTGGAGTCCCAGTATTCCAATTCGTGGTGGTGCCTGCAGCTTTGGATCCCGGTCTGGGGGTTCCCGTAATTAACAGCAAAAAAATGAAGAAGCACCGGCACTCAGATGGATCAATCCCAATTTTCTTTTATTTCACCTCTTGTGGCAATGTTTCGACCGAGTGGTCTTTATCAAAGATAAAGACCACTCGGTCAAAACGTTGCCACAAGAGGTGAAATAAAAGAAAATTGGGATTGATCGATCTGAGTGCCGCGGCTTCTTCATTTTTTTGCTGTTAATAGTGCTGTGATGTTACAACAATACTTAGTGCACCAAGTATTAGCTATTTTTGCAATCACAAATATTTTATAACACTCTATCTGCATATAAAGCTATTGTTCTGACATGCATGTGAAATTTAATCAAATACACTGGTGTGATGTGAAATTACTTACAGTGATCAGGAGTTCTTCCTCACTGTCTCGAAATTTGCTTCCAACCATCTTTTCCAATCGCATCAAACTTCGTGTAGTTCAAACTAGTTGCTAGACTAGGCCACACCCTTTTTGCGCATGCGCATTATACGAAATTTAACTATGCGATTTTTGCATAAAAAAAAAATGAACTGAGATAGCTGAACATTTGTATACATCAAACCGAAAGGAAACAAAGTTTTTCTAGGCTCCAGCAGGGCACATTTTTTAGAGTTTCCCTTTAAGACACATAAAAATGGCCCCTGATTAAAATACATATTTTTTGTGGGAATTTTTGCCAATGATCCCCCTCTGGTATGTCACTGTCCATGTTGTGGGACTATTTGTGCAATCATAGTTTGCATTTGGTGGCTTATCATCCAGGCAATGTCCTAGTCCTGGATTCTGTGGCACTAGGTGTCTGCCCGCCAACTGTCTCACACTGAAATTGCTCAGTACATTAAACCATAATTAGATTCCTGTATTGTCATCCTATCCCTGACCTTGGGCTCAGTAAAAACTTTTATGTCTATTGTCAACTGGCATAGAAGCAAAGACAAAGGACAAACTGTGCGCACATAAAATGCCATCAGTTTTCTGTTGCCTAATCATTCTTTTCACAGCTCACAAGCTTCACTCTTAACATGTATTACAGCATGAATATCATTTTCACTGTTGCATTAAATTGATCTATGGTTGGAAGAAAAAAAGTCAATTAAGTACTCAGAATGTCAGAATGTACTTGTGCACGTTTTCTTTACATATATGGACGTTATTGCCAATAGACCTGTTACTTTTCAGGACAATCTGAATATAATCCAGTTTTTTTCGAGGCCAATGGTGGTGGCGAGCCATTTAGAGACCGAGTGTAACCCAAAACCCACATATTTATCGCAAACTGCCAACATGGCAATTTAACCTGAATACTACATTCCGATATAGTATATCTTCCATGTACTTCATCATTTAGCTATAATATCCTGTCTACATTCAATGGCTGCCTGAGCTTGTTATAGTGTGCCCTGTCCCAGAAACCAAACTGGTAAAATCAAGTGGACATCAGGAGGTGGAGCTGTGACAGATACTGCTCTGGATAATTTTTATGGATATGAATGGCCGGGACACAAACATATCAAATGGATAATGTTTTTATTTTTTTTATTTTTTTTACCCTGATTAACCTCTGAAATGCCTAAATTGTAGCCTCAGCTGCCATGATCAGTGATGAATGCAGCATCTGAAGGGTTCAATGATGGAAGACCTGAGCGATCACCATTCCCCCTCTTTGTGCCTGCTAAATACAAAAAAATGCGCTTAATGACAGAGTAATTCATCACAAATCAAATTTCTTTGAGAAATTTGGCGAAGCAGCAGAATCAAATTTTTCATAATTTCACTCTTTTCTTGTTATTATGATCAGATCACTGCCAAATACATACCTGCTTACCTGCTACATGTATCTAAATTCCCTCTCTTCCTCTATATGCCAGTATTTGCTCTCTGTAGTCCTATAACTTATATTCTGTACAGCCCTAATATTTTGAACATTTTTACTAAAATGCATCATTTGTGTTATGTAAACCCTTGGTTTGCTATTAGTAACCATTCCCTTTTTCTACACTAGTTTTTATGCCCTCCATCGTATTGTTATTTGTGTACTGTAGGGTAGCACTAAGCTGGCCATACACATTAGATGTACATCGGCTAAACCCATTGATTTAGGTGGGATCAATCAGCCATTTAATATTAATGGGTGCCTCCCAATACTTATTAGGGTACTGTCATGGCAAGTGGGGATAAGAGGAACACCAAGCAAACAAACAGCAACAGGTAAACAGACTAGGCCCCAAAGCTAGGGAGGAGGGAATGGTAACCTCCTAACAATCCCTGAGCCTGTCCCTGACTGCTGACAGTATGAGCAAGTCCTGATGGTGAACAAACTCATATGCTGGAACCTAAGCCCTGCTGACACTGTAGCAAACCCTAACTTAGGGAGCGGGGAATGAGACAGCCGATACCTTCCACCGTGAAGGGACCAGCGTCTCCCTGAGACCTAGAAGAAACACACGCACAAAGGAGAAAACAGGAGGACTTAGCTTGAGACAAGGGGAGTAGAGGGTCCACAAACAACCAGTATAGAACTCCAGAAGGAAAATATCAACCGCAAAGTCAGCAGTAAGAGGCGGACTTAAATAGAGCCTCTTAAACAGCTAACGAGCAGAACCTGTGGAGAGGTGGGATCCTGCCCACAACAACAAACAGAAAGGAAACACAGAAAGACCTGTCAGATAGATTCACGTGCTGCAAGTCTATCCGATCTTCTCAGATCTCTCAGAGGGCAGGCAGTGACAGTATAATTTCTTCTGGACTGTAACCCTTCCAATGTACGAGGTACTGAAGGGAACCACGAAAAATATGCAAACTAATTATTCTGGAGATCTGAGACTCAAGATTACCATCTACCAAGACAGGAGGAGGTGTCAAGGCAGACTGTTTAGCAGGCTCCACATAGTTTTTTAACAAAGACCTGAGAAACACATTATGGATCTTCCAAGCCTGCGGAAGTTAGAGAAACGCAACCAGATTCACAATGGCAGAGATCTTGTAAGGACCAATAAATCTTGGGCCCAACTTCCAAGAGAATACCTTTAACTTAATGTTCTTAGTGGACAACCACACCAAATCACCCATACACAGGTCTGGACTAGAGATGTCACGAACATAAAATTTTCCGTTTGCGAACGGCGAACGCGAATTTCGGCAAATGTTCGCGAATGGGCAAACTGGGCGAACCACCATAGACTTCAATAGGCAGGTGAATTTTAAAACCCACAGGGACTCTTTCTGGCCACAATAGTGATGGAAAAGCTGTTTCAAGGGGACTAACACCTGGACTGTGGCATGCCGGAGGGGGTTCCATGACAAAACTCCAATGGAAAATTACGTAGTTGACGCAGAGTCAGGTTTTAATCCATAAAGGGTATAAATCACCTAACATTCCTAAATTGTTTGGAATAACGTGCTTTAAAACATCAGGTATGATGTTGTATCGATCAGGTAGTGTAAGGGTTACGCCCGCTTCACAGTGACAGACCAAAGTCTGACAGACCAAACTCCCTGTTTAACGCACCGCAAACAACTGCAAACAGTCCATTTGCACAACCACAAACTCCCCATTTGCACAAGGTTGGATACCAAGCTAGCCATGTCCCGTTCCTCTTCCTCCACCTAGCCACGTACAACACCAAGGGTCCCCGAAAGGTGTCAACAAGCCCCCTGGGATGTCTGCCTCCTCTGACTCCTCTTCTTCAGACTCCTCTCTCTGCATTGCCGCAGGTCCAGCAATCGACGGTCCAGCATTCGACGACGACAAGGCTGCTTCTGGTGGTGATGGTGACCACAACTCTTCCTCTTCATGCTCATCTACGGCCTGATCCAGCACTCTTCGCAGGGCACGCTCCAGAAAAAACGCATATGGGATGAGGTTGATGATGTTGCCTTGGGTTTGACTGACCAGGTTTGTCACCTCCGCAAAAGGACGCATGAGCCTACAGCCATTGTGCATGAGCGTTCTATAACGCGGCCAAAAAATACCCAGCTCCGCAGAGTCTGTCTGTTCTTACCAGTTTAATCTCTGTTTTGTCCCCTATCAGGGGTGTATGGAATAGATTTTAGGAACCGGGAGATGGAAAAAGATGGTTGGTCGGTCCTCTTACTTCCAATTTGGGGCACTGCGCGTGCACCGTGCAATGTACTGTGCCACCCTATATGAGTGGTGTGTTAAGTAGTACTATTCTTATCAGTTTAATCCCTGTTACGTCCCCTATCAGGGGACGTGTATCGAAAAGATTTTAGACAACCGCAAAGAGTTGTCAGTAGTTGACACACTCATGACATAAATTTTATTCCTCTATGCGTCAATCTTGGTGTAGTGATGACTGTGCTCGTGCGCACGTTTGGGAGATTGCAGGCAATGGCAGTTTTTCAAAGCCTATGGTCGTGCTGAGGTAGTTCAGTGACAGTTAAGTGACCCAGAAAACAATTATTCTGCAGTCTGGGCCCATTGTTGGCCTAGTAGGCTTTAATGATCACCTTAGATGATCACAAAGAAAATTAATGTTTTTTCTATGCAAAATTATCCAGCCGATCGCTTTTGGTCTGTTCACAATGAAGCAACGACCTTATCACCTGGGGTGTGCCAACATTGCCATTGCCAACACACTCATAGAGGTGTTAGCTTCATTGTGATACCTTGTGGTGAAGGGGCTTGCGTAACGATCACGAAGGGGAATTGACACATGTATGTGCCTTTTTTTGTGTTTTGCCACAGTGCAACACCAGAGGCCAGAAAAATTAGGCATGTACACATGCCTGAAAAATTAGCTATTGTTGCAGCCGTTGCGGCCAGAAAAATTGATGTTTTCCAGGCAGAAAGTGCACTAAAACATTGCGGCTTGAACCCTAGTTGGTGGCGGAGAAGTCACGCAAGTCATCCGGCATGCAGAGATTAAATACAGCAGCGCATGCAGGTTCAAGCGCTCCCCTCCCAGGTTCAAGCGCTCCCTCCAATCTAAACCGTCCCCCTTAGAATATCTTTTGGGTAATCCAGCTTTCTCCCCTGGACTCCAATCTGGGGCTTTCTCATGGTGGGTTGAAAAAAAATTGTGCTCCCTCCGGGACTTCCTGGTACGGGGTAAAATTCTAACTATGTCTGATTTTCTTGAGAAATTCTCCCCTCCAGTTCGTGAACAATTCAATGTCCGAAGAGTATTCTCCTTCCTTCATTCTCTAAAGAATGGCTCACATGATATTAATTATACACCTTTTGAAAGGCTAATGTCCTTCTCTCTACATAAGCAGGGTTTATTGTCCCGGATTTACTCGATTCTCACTGCACCTCCAGAGGATTCTAAGCTTCGTTATATGTTGGAGTGGGAGGCTGATTTGTTAGAGGAATTCAGTGTATCTATGTGGCACCAACGCTCCCAGACACTCTCTAAAGGTTCGTGGCAAACTACCCTGGCAGAGACCTCTATTAAGATTCTCCACCAGACTTATTTGGTACCTGCCAAATTGCACCACTTCTATCCAGAAGTCCCCTCTACTTGCTTCCGGGGTTGTGAGGAGGAGGGCACGATGTTCCACACATGGTGGACGTGTCCCATGGTATCCAGGTTATGGAGTCGCATTAGCGATCTGCTCTCATCCTTGTTGGGGCACACCCTCCCCCTTACACCCCCGGTATTTTTACTTGGAGACAAGCCATCTAAACTAACGAATGCTAGGTTCAAGTTGGCCCAATTCATTCTACTTGCTACTAGGATACACATTGCTTCTCAGTGGCGTTCCTCAATCTTGAGCTACCAAGCGGTGATTGATAGAGTTAACAGGATTTACCAATACGAACGGATGTCAGCTATCCGCTCTGATACATTTCCTTTGTTTGAGACTGTCTGGGAGCCTTGGTCATCCTCTCCTCATTCTGCCAATCTTTCGCTCTACTCTGAACTTTGATAAGTTTCAGTATATGATGTTTGCAACTAAGGGATGGAGGTTAATATGGGCCTGCTTTTTGCTGATCGCCTTCCAAGACTTAACTCATGTAATTTTGAACTGCATGACTACTGACCCTGACTACTTGAGATTTTCCTTATTTTTGATTAATTTAATCTTTGTCTTTTGTTCTTTGTATTATTTGCTAATGTCTACTTGACTGGACGCTCAGTCCTTTATTTTATGCACAATGTACTGTGTACCTTATTAATATGAAAAAACTTTGATAAACATCATTGAAACATAAATACAGCAGCGCGTGGACCATTTTTAGCCCAAGGCATCTCATCAGGCCTTTTTTAATCAAATGCATCTCCCACTGTCAGTCCCTTCGGGATCCATGCCTCATTCATCTTAATAAAGGTGAGGTAATCTAGACTTTTTTGACCTAGGCGACTTCTCTTCTCAGTGACAATACCTCCTGCTGCGCTGAAGGTCCTTCCTGACAGGACACTTGAAGCGGGGCAGGCCAGAAGTTCTATCGCAAATTGGGATAGCTCAGGCCACAGTTCAAGCCTGCCCACCCAGTAGTCAAGGGGTTCATCGCTCCTCAGAGTGTCGATATCTGCAGTTAAGGCGAGGTAGTCTGCTACCTGTCGGTCGAGTCGTTCTCTGAGGGTGGACCCTGAAGGGCTGTGGCGATGCGTAGGACTTAAAAAGCTCTGCATGTCCTCCATCAACAACACGTCTGTAAAGCGTCCTGTCCTTGCTGGCGTGGTCGTGGTAGGAGGAGGATTACTTTCACCTCTTCCCCTGTTAGATTCCCGTTGTGCCATCACCCTTATACGCTGTGTAAAGCATACTTTTTAACTTGTTTTGGAACTGCTGCATCCTTTCCGACTTCCGGTAATTCGGAACCCGATATAGGCCTGACACACACTGGCAGGCAACTGCAATTATATTACAGAGAAAAATTTGTATTACTTTTTAATCTGCAAGCTACTGTGCCACCAGATATGAGTGAAGGGCACTGGCAGTGGGCACAGTACACTCTGTGGGCCTGACACACACTGGAAGGCAACTGCAATTAAATTACAGAGAATAAATTGTATTACTTTTTTATCTGCAAGCTACTGTGCCACCAGATATGAGTGGTGGGCACTGGCAGTGGGCACAGTACACTCTGTGGGCCTGACACACACTGGCAGGCAACTGTAATTATATTACAGAGAAGAAATTGTATTACTTTTTTATCTGCAAGCTACTGGGCCACCAGATCTCAGTGGTGGGCACTGGCAGTGGGCACAGTACACTCTGTAGGCCTGACACACACTGGCAGGCAAATGTAATTATATTACAGAGAAGAAATTGTATTACTTTTTTATCTGAAAGCTACTGTGCCACCAGATATGAGTGGTGGGCACTGGCAGTGGGCACAGTACACTCTGTGGGCCTGACACACACTGGCAGGCAACTGTAATTATATTACAGAGAAGAAATTGTATTACTTTTTTATCTGCAAGCTACTGGGCCACCAGATCTGAGTGGTGGGCACTGGCAGTGGGCACAGTACACTCTGTAGGCCTGACACACACTGGCAGGCAAATGTAATTATATTACAGAGAAGAAATTGTATTACTTTTTTATCTGAAAGCTACTGGGCCACCAGATCTGAGTGGTGGGCACTGGCAGTGAGCACAGTACACTCTGTGGGCCTGACACACACTGGCAGGCAACTGCAATTATATTACAGAGAAGAAATTGTATTACTTTTTAATCTGCAAGCTACTGTGCCACCAGATATGAGTGGTGGGCACTGGCAGTGGGCACAGTACACTCTGTGGGCCTGACACACACTGGCAGGCAACTGCAATTATATTACAGAGAAGAAATTGTATTACTTTTTTATCTGAAAGCTACTGTGCCAGCAGATATGAGTGGTGGGCACTGGCAGTGGGCACAGTACACTCTGTGGGCCTGACACACACTGGCAGGCAATTGCAATTATATTACAGAGAAACAATTGTATTACTTTTTTATCTGCAAGCTACTGTGCCACCAGATATGAGTGGTGGGCACTGGCAGTGGGCACAGTACACTCTGTGGGCCTGACACACTGGCAGGCAACTGTAATTATATTACAGAGAAAAAATTGTATTACTTTTTTTATCTGCAAGCTACTGTGCCACCAGATATGAGTGGTGGGCACAGTACACTCTGTGGGCCTGACACACACTGGCAGGCAACTGCAATATATATATATAAAACAAACAAACAAAAAAAGCAGACTGATATACTAGCCCTAAAAAGGGCTTTTTGGGTGCTGTCAGGACGCTGTCCTTACAGCAGATCAGATGAGTCTTTCAGGACTGGAGTGGACACTGAATACACTGGCCTAGCTAACGATTTCCCTATTAAATCAGCAGCAGCTGCACTGTCCCTGCTCTCACTAACACTGCAGCTAAAGAATGAATCTAAGAGGGCTGCCGTCCTTGCTTTTTGATAGGAGGTGGGAGGGTCTGGGAGGGAGGGTATGCTGATTGGCTGGAATGGGTCTGCTGACTGTGAGGTACAGGGTCAAAGTTTGCTCAATGATGACGTATAGGGGCGGACCCTACATCATACATGTTCGCCCGCAGCGGCGAACGCGAACAAGCGATGTTCGCTGGGAACTGGGACATCTCTAGTCTGGACCAGACATACGTCTCTTGTCAGCCATACGTTTATATCTTTCGCCCATTTTTTTCAAATTGATTTGAATCTTCCGCCAGATAGATGATAATAAGGTCGTACACAATATGATACCTCTTGGCGCAAAACCACAACCGCGAATGACGTCTTATAAAAAGGTTTTTATTTTTGATCAGGTGACAACGCGTTTCGGAGTAGGAGTACTCCTTTTTCAAGTCTTTGGAACCGATCAAGATGCTTTGGTTCGGGTTGCTGTGTATGTTTTTCCAGAACACTTGGTGCCGGATCCGAGATTAATGCATTTCAATGGAAAATAATGCCAAGTGTTCTGGAATTTTCGACTGAGAAAATACAGCAGCATGCTGCGGTATTTTCTCCAGCCAAAGAGTGACTGAAGCCAAAGAGTGACTGAAGCCAAAGAGTGACTGAAGCCAAAGAGTGACTGAACTGAAGACATCCTGATGCATACTGAACGGATTGTTCTCCATTCAGAATGCATTAGGATAAAAATCTGTTTTTTCCCAGTATTGAGCTCCTAGGACGGAACTCAATACTGGAAAAGAATAACGCTAGTGTGAAAGTACCCTTACTGGAAGATGTCATAAGGATTGGACTGATTTATTTCAGCATTTCCAATTCTTCTGTTCTCAGAAAAGTCTGGTAGCGGCTTAAGATCCCTTTACATGGGACTGCAGAGCAGCGGTTTATGGGGAAAAAAGCTTTCCTTCCTAGCAATACCCTGCACACTGGTGGAGGAGACTCCTGGTTTTACATGCAGTGATCTCCTCCTGAGTATGGGGGGAGTGATCACTAATGCCATCGTTCATCCCCATACTGACTCGTTCTTTGCCGGCAGCACATCGTGCTTGCACAGCACTGTCTGCTGCCAGTAAACAACGATTTTTGTGTCCGCACAAATGATTGGATTACCCAATGAACAAGCGTTTCACTCGTTCATCTGGTAATCAGCGGTGCATTTACACCGCCAGATAATCTCTAACGTACATTCCTATGGACACTTATTAGAGATTTTCTTTGGGATTCTCAGCCCATGTAAAGGGCCCTTTACTCCCATCTCCCGATTCAGAAAACATGCACAGTCGGCCTAGTAGGCATTTGTATGGGGGGAGGGTATGGAAGAGATACCTAACAGCCATTGTCTTGCTTATCTATGTGTAGATAGAGCTCTATATGACACCAGTGGCATACATAGAGAAGTAAGGGCCCCATAGCAAGGATCAAACCAGGCCCCCCACACAGGACAGAAGGGTTTCTGCCTAAACCCACAAACATTTTTATTCTGTGAACTGTTAGAAAGGTACCTGATGTTATCTGTAGTGAATGTAATCTTCTTACCAGTGTCTGTAATCTCCCTTCTGATCCTCAGCTGTGTCATGCGACCAGTACTCTGACTCTCCAAATAACACAGCATCGTATGTGTGGACAGGAAGTCAGTTTCTCTATGTATTCCTAAGGGAGCCTCAATGTCAGTCTCATTGGAATGAATAGAGAAGTAACTGACTTCCTGTCCTGTGTCAGTTGGAGAGGCAGAGCTGTTTGTCACATGACACAGCTAAGGATCAAGGAGGTTAGAACTCACAAACACAGTCATCGGTAAGAAGATTACCCTCAATACAATTAACATCATTCTAATGGGCTAGAAAATTAAAAGTGCTACTTTAACTGATGACCATATTTTTAACCTATCAATGCATTTAGCTTCACATATAAATAAGCTCCCCCTAAGATATATAAGCAATAGTACAAGCATTGCTTAATCCTCAAACCTCACTTCTGTTAAAATGACATTTAACTTGAGCTTTGTCTATTTATTCACTTCTGAGTTATGCCTCATCATATTTTTTTCATTTTGATGGAAAAGAACAATGGCCTTGTCTGGTGGCAGTGGACCGTGACACTTTAGCCATGCATGCTTGTTGCCGGTGGCAACGTGTAGTTTTTAGCATGTTTACACACTTCCCCTTTAAGGCTGTTGTCCCTTCCCATTCTGGTGGGTATGGGGTTAAAGTGTGAGCAAGGTGAAGCTGGGTGTGGGCTCTTATAATACTTGGGCTTGGAGCCTGAGGTTAGTGGGACTTCAGCTTCTTGTGGAGATGGAGTTATGCTGCCATCCTGGACCTTACCATCTGTCCAGTTTGAGGGCCACCTTGTTGGATGTAGATTATCATCCCTTATGTGTCCTCCATGTTCTCTACCTTACCTGTGTTGATGTTTGGGGTGGGTTTATGTTCAGGGTGTGGTGTACGTCCTGTTGTAGTTTCATGTTTGGTCTTTTGGTGTTGTTCGTCCAGCATGTATGCAAGGCGTTTCTCTGTGTGTTGTGCCTCCGGTGAGTGGGCTCCAGGGCTTGCAGGAGGGGGAACCACAAGTCAGTAGCAGTTGTTGTTTCATCCAGTTGTTGTGGCAGGTAAGTGCTGTTGTTCCAGTGTGTGTTTGCGCTGGATGCTTACCTGCCAATCTGGTTTATGCTACTGTCTGTCTCTTTCCTTGATGCTAGGCCTGCTGGAGACTCCGGTTCATCCATGTGAACAGGTCATCTCCTAGCCCTGACATTATTACCAGGGATCTCTAGAGTTAGTAGGGCCGAGGTTCCGGGTATGAGCCCTCCCACTATTAGGGTTCGCTTATACAGTTAGGAGGTCAGGGCTAGGATTTCGGGGTGTGTTAGAAGGTGACCTGCTCCCATTATTCCTGTTTCCAGGCCTAGTGGCATATCCCGCCAACCTACATTATACGGTGTGGAGTTTCCCCCACTCCCCACCGTGACAGGCATGTGCTCATCCATTTAAATTGAAAGGGAATACCAATTCCCAGGCAACAATCATTTCATTAAACATATCTTAAAATAAGAAATATGCCTCTTTCACCCATCTCTCTAGATATAACTGGATTTCTCCAAGGAGGACTGTGCCATTATTGAAAGTATATTGCTATGATGCACTCTTTAATAGGACAATCAAAAGACAATTGAATGTCCTATAGATTGACCCATCCAGCTTCAACCCTTATACCAAATAAAAGAAAACACAGATCAATAAATGCATCACTAAACGGTGGTATTACTATGTTATATGAAGTATGAAGGTATACTGTACATCATGGGTGTCAAACATGCGGCCCGCAATGAATATCTTTGCGGCCCGGCAAAGATGCAGCATCACAGACTGCGCTGTATGAGCCGGGAGAGAGGAGGGGCTGGAGTCCGTAACTAGGGGGCGGGGCCCGGTGCAGTCACTGTACTCTTACACCGGGCCCCGCCGCTCACCAAAGTATTTATAAACGTGAATCCTTATCCTGTTATTAAGTTGAACTAACGCTGCCCTCTCCCATGTTTCCATGTTCCCCTGTATCCCCATAGCACTTACTTAAGCTTCAATAGCAGGCAGAGCGGACGGCAGCAGTAACGTCACTCACTGACGTCGAGCGCCTGCTCCGCCCACTTTATGAATGGTGCAGACGTGAAAACTCCTGGAAGGTTTTTAGGCCTGAAAGGTAGTTCCTGGCCGTGTTTGGGGCAAGGGACTGCTGCGCCAGGTCCCTTGCTGATGAGACGAGCAAGCCTAGTCCATTGACAGGGAACTGAAAGGCGGGGTGGTATATCTGCGTGGCTCGGCCTCCGGCATGACCTGGAAGAAGAGTTCAAAATTAAACCTAGACAGCGCGTCGGCTGCCACATTCCTCTCCCCCGGGATGTGGCTACAATGCACATGGAAGTTATGTGACAGGGCCAGCCAAACCAGCTAGCGCAACAGCGCCATGATCTTGGGGGACTTGGCCCTGCCCTTGGCCAAGATGTCGACCAAGGCCTGGTTATCTGTCACAAACATCACCGGCAAGTTAGCCCAGAGGTGGCCCCATGCCTGAGCAGCTGCCACGATGGGGTACAATTCCAACAGAGAGGAGGTGCGGATGGATTCAGCCTCCTCTAAGATGGTACTGGGCCAACGATCCGCTAGCCACTGGGAACCCCAAATGGCAGCGTAGCCGCAAGATGCAGCTGCATCTGAAAAAAAATGGTCGGGCAGGAGGAAGACCAAGGTGACACAAAAAAGGAGACGCCGTTCCATCGGGACAGGAACAACTCCCACATGGCCAGGTCTGCCATGGCCTGGCCGTCCAAACGGATGATGCTGTCCTGTTCGGGTGCCGAGGGAAGAAGCTGGAGCAGCCTTGACACAAAGGTTCTTCCCTGGGGCATAATCCTGGAGGCAAAGTTGAGCCGCCCCAGAAGAGACTGCAACTTGACTCTAGTGAGGCATCCCGTGGCTGCCGCATGGGAAATGACCTCCCGACACTGAGTGAGTTTCTCCTCCGGTAGGCTGGCTTGCAACAGAACCGAATCCAGGACGATGCCCAAGAATGAGACCCTCGTGGCAGGACCCTCAGTCTTTGACTCCGCGATCGGAACAGCCAGACTGGCGAACAATCCGAGGAGGACGGTGAGTATGCTGGACCCGCCCTGCGGATCCTCGACAACCAGAAAATCGTCGAGGTAGTGGATGACCGACCGGAGGCCCCCGTGATGGATCAGAATCCAATGCAGCGCCTTGGCCAGCTGGTCGAATAACCATGGGCTACTCTTGGATCCAAACGTGAGCCTGTTGGCGAAAAAATACTGGCCGGCCCACTCAATGCCGTGGAATCGCCATAACTGCGGCAGGATGGGAAGGAGTTTAAATGCATCCGCAATGTCAACCTTTGCCAGCCAAGCGCCCCTACCATGTGACAGGATGGCCTGGATGGCGTCGTCCACCGAGGAATAACGCATGGAAAATTCCTCCGAGGGAATCAGAGAATTAAGGCTCGGAATACCGGACACATGAGGGGCGGACAGATCATAAATTAATCTTTTTTTATTGGTGTTCTTTTTTGCCACTAAGCCGATGGGGTTAATGCGCCATGAGGAAAACGGGATGCGTGGGAACGAGCCTATGAGGAACCCCTTGGAAACTTCCGACTGGAGCAACTCGCTAGTTGCTGGAGGGTCCAGGGTGGCGGACAGCAGATTCCTGCCCTCCCAGGGCACCTGCGGCCAGAGTGATGAGCCCTGTGTGGAAACCCCTGGCGGAAGCCTGCCAACAGGAACGCCACGAAGTCTTGATCGTGGTGATCGTGAAGGAGTGCCGCCAAGAGGTCCACGTTGATGTCCGCTAGTCAGGAACCTTTGGAAGATTTCTTTTGGGCAGGCGGACCGTGGGTGGGCCCTGAAGCACAGGGAGCAGACGTGGAGTGACCTGCAGCTGGCATATGAGCACCCCCCTGAATTAAAGTTATTACAGACCTGGCTCTTCCCCAGGTAGACAATAGGTCTGCCGATCTTGTCTGTGGAGGGGTTGGATGGAAATGGGATGGCCCTGTCCTGAGGCGGGTGCGCGGTATTGGGGCACCATTCCGAGGAGTGGAAAATCGACTGACACGTCGCACAGTTGGGAGCCCTGAGGCCAGCGAAGTGACGGCAGAAGAGCTCGGTGTCAATCAAGGACCAGCTGGTGACATACTGGAACTGGGCCAGAGCTGCCGCCGCCTTAGCTGCAAAGGAACGGTGGTAGTCATAGAAGGCCGACCCACCATACTTGTGCCCTAGGTCAGTAACCAGGTACAAATAGCTGTCCAGCTCCTCTCTTCTCTCCGGCTGTGCGGTGCAGACGATGTCCCTGAAGAGGCTGAAGGCCAGGACAAATTCCGGGATGGACAACTTGCGGTTGAGCCGCGAATCCTTGGCCCGAAGGACCACCGACACATCGCCACAGTTGATGACCCGGTTCTCGGGAACATCTTGAGCGGCAATGAGGATTGATGCCAGATTGACATCTTTCCCTGCCAGGATGTCTCTCTTAAGGTTATCAGGAATGAAGTGAGAGGGGGACACATGTGGAATGGGTCTTGGCATACTGTAGCCAGCCAGCCTGATGTAGAGGGAGTCATCAGCGGAACGGGAGCCGGGGGTACAACGGGTGGCCGGGATTCGAGCTCCGAAAACCCTTGCCCGAACATCCGCCACCGAGTCCACCAGGGAATTCAGAGTCGCCTGTAGCTGCACCAGGGACAAATGGATGGCCGACGCCTCTGGCTGCACTGCCGCGGTGCTGGGGCTGGTCATGAGCAGTTTGTATAGTTCTGCCTTTCTTGCGGTGGCCGGATGTGGAATGCCTCTACGGTTCAACTCGGCCAACAGTTTTGGGATGGTCCAGCTCCGAAGGGATGAGGGACCCGCTTGGCTTGACACGATCGAGCCGGAGATGGAAAGGCCGTCCTCCATGTCCGAGGCTCGAGACATGGCAGAGCAGCTAAACATAAATACAAAGCATAACAAAATAAAGGGGAAAAAAAAAAAAAAAAGAGGGTGACGACGTACTGGAATTTTGATTAATGCACGACAGAGAGACACGTACCGGTAACGGAATTCACGAGACGGCTCAGTCGAACCTGGCCTAACCGAACAGACGAAGACAATTAACGCGTGGTTATGACTTGACTGGGACCGAGGTGGTGCCAGTGTGAACTTACCTGAACAGGACCGAAAGGAACAGAGAACTGGGAACAACCTCCTGTAAATAAAGCAACAGGCGAAAAAAAACATTTGAAAGTGCAGAGGACACGGGTGCCCACCAACCTGCGGAACCAGGCGAACTGGCCAGGCTGGGGCTCACCCTAAGGCCAAGTGACCATCCGAGCGCATCGGATTGAACACCTGACCGAAAAGAGAGCCGCCTGAGCGTACCAGGCGGTTTGACAGGAGAGAAGGCGCGTAGCCATGAAAAAGAGGCTGCGCGTAGCAGCGGCCCGCGAAGGTGGTAAGCCATGAACCTAGGAGTACGGAAAGCAAGAATGACCCGGGGAGAAGCCGAGGACGGCCCCTTTGGAAGACTTGAAAGCCGAAGGACAGGTGCGTGAACCCGCGTGATAGACAAGAAAAACATGAAGACCTGGGCGTACCAGGAGTGAACCGAGCCCCGGGCGTACCGGGGAAGGAGGAGGCGCCACCAACCGCGACCGGACACCCGACTGTGAACGGCCGACAAAGACTTGGCAACATGACAAAACCCGGTGGCCTGGGCGAAACCAGGAAGACCAGACCCCCTGGCCGTAACCAGGTGCCCGAGGTGGGGTGGAGCCAGATCGGTCCTGCGTGGGACACCTATCCTTGTCAAGGGGTTAGTCGATACCGACTATATGGCGGGTTTGTGCAGTAAATACATATACTGTATATATTTAGATATATATATATTTTTTTTTTTTTTTTTTTTCGGGTTGATGATCCGACTATATGGCGGGTTTGTGCTGTAAATACTCATATATACCTTTTAACTTCTTATTTAATTATTAATTAAAAAAAATTTTTATTTTTTTTTTATGCGGACTATATGGCGGGTTTTACCAACGTACTTATTCCCTTTTTTTTTTTTTTTTTTTTTTACAGACTATGTGGCGGGTTTACTGCACACACTTATACTAATTACTTATTTCATTTATTTATGAATTATTCCTTTACTATTTCCTCCTTTCTTTCCCCCCTTCCCCGTCTGGCCTGGCTGCCCGTGAGCCCGCGCCCAGCGTGGAACGCAAGCTGACATTGCAGCCAGGGAGACCGGGCAGGGGGCGGGTGACGTCACAGAAGCGCCGGAAGAGGAGTGCGTTCCAGGCTGGAACGCACGCCTATGTGCACCGGCTTCCATGCCGCACCCGGGGTGCAGCCTTGCCCAGGAACCCAACCCCCTTCCTCCCCGATGAACGGGTATCTGTCGGCAGGCGCCGATTTGTCCCTGCTGCCGCCGGAAAGCAAGTGGAGCGGGCGGGGACCGGAACCAGGAAGTGCGTGCGTTCCACCCTGGAACGCACGCCTTCTTGCGCCGTGCCGGCCAGACCAGGGAAACCCCCCCCCCCCCCCCGTCTCCAGCATGATGAGCCGGCCGGCTGCCGGGTGCGCTACCTGACGCCATACCGCCAGGAACACAGGGAGACGAGCGGAGGAGGAGGGGACCCGGAAGTCCGTGCGCTCCACGCTGGAACGCACCGGCAGCATGAGCCGGAGGGAGGGTGCCAGACCGCCGCAGTCCTTGCCCTGCGAAATAGCCCCCCTACTTACCACCAGGAGACACGAACTCTGCAAGAGGCGACCGTAGGTACCAGGAAACACACGAACACTAGCCAGTGAATCACCAAGAACCGGAACGCCCACTGTGATGAGGTAAGTGGGGGTTTAAATAGGCTCAAGCCCCTCCCACAAATGCAGGCTGAACCTCAGCCTTACCAATATATATATATATATATATATATATATATATTAAATAAATAAAAATCGAGTATGATATAGATATTCAAGGTATGACACGATATGCCGTGGTATTTCGCATATTCCGTATTAATATAATAAACATAGTAGACTTTGGGTAGTGGTATATTCTGTTTCTTTCCTGTGTAAAGTAGTACTTCCTGTTGGGCTCCTACCTTTGGCACTATGCCGTGTGTATTTAAAAAAATAAAATAATAATAAATAAATAAACAATAATAATAATCTTTTAATTTGTTCTATTTGTGCTTCCAATACTGTCATGTATGGCATGGTTTTATTCATATATACAGGGGCAAAAAAAAAAAAAAAAAAAGGGCCATGAATATATATCCCTCTTGTGTAGTGGTTGCCATACTTGCTTCTAGTATACAAGGTTGGGTTTGAATCCTGGCAGAATCATTCAGTAATAGAGAGAACTTTGTATATTTACTTTTTTCTAAGCTCTGGGCTATGATGTAGTAGCTGTGAGTTCGGACTCCCTTACAAATTTTTGCTGTTTGTATTTCAATTGCCTCATGTCCAGTGTTATAGGAGTTGCAGTTCGGGGGTTTTTAGTAGGGTCGAATCCAAAGGGGGATATCTGCTATGTGTGCGACACAAGAGGCATTATTCTAGTGCAGCTGGGTTGTTTGGCTCGGCGGTATTGGGCGCAGCGGTTGCAGAGTTTGCACGTGGCTCCGCTGCCTCTATTTGGGTGTATATTTCAGGATCCGTGTCTCAGGTATAATTGTACAGTTAAGACGGAAGCGGATATACGGGTCCGTTTGTTCGTCGCTCAGGTAGAGCTTTACAAAGAGGCAAACACAATTCATGAAATTTAACTTAATCTGCAGCCTTTCAATTCCAGTTCTTATCTAGGTTTCGGAACGGATCAGACACACTGATTGGTCCTCTTCCTGGCCTTCACAGGCCGGCATGCTGACCCTCCAAAATATAATTTTCATGCATCGTTTCAATGTTCGGTAGGCTATGCGGTTGTAATAAATGAGTATTTATTTTGGTGAGTCATGTTTCGTTTATTTCATCCAAGGTGTCTGTCTCTTCATTCTAGGCCGCAATTGGGCTTAGGGCCCGTCTATACATTACGATCCAGTTAATTTAAGTGGTGTGTACCTCCTCTCCGCCCGGTTTCGATTCGGCGGTTAGTTGGGTATTCGGTTTGGTGGGTTTCACCTAAAGAAAAGAGAAAATAAAATAAAAATAAAAATAGAATATAACTAATTTAATATAAAAAAAATAAAAAATAAATAGATAAATACAAAATGTCATTTGTATGGAATAGAGGTCTTCTGTGGCTAGTTATATGATCGATCCTCTATGTGGTGGCTGCTCCGGCTAATTGTTTTTTCTTTCAGGTTCATGGCGTTCGACGGTTTGCTGGTTGGCCTTTCGGATATCTTCCGTGGTTTCGGAGAGAGGACCACGGCCCGGTGGGCGTTTTTTGGTTGTTGAGAGGTGGAAGTTTTGTAATGGGATCCGGGATTCCAGGTGGTTGGTATAGAATTGTGTCAGGGCACGGTGATGCTGGAGACCCAGTTGAGATAATTTCCCTGGCCTATTCCATAGTTTTGGACCTCGTGGTTCTTGCATATGTTTACCCCGGTCAATTTTAAGAGGTTGGTGATAATTTCCAGGTGGGTTGTTTCTGGGCTATATATGGAATGCGTTGGGGATACAATACAAGGTATAGATCAAGGGGTGGTAGTTTGTCACCGTTATCGGATGTTGCAGCTATATAGTGTAGTGCTCGCAGCTGTATCAACGACCTCTCACCTTCTTTCTCCGGACGCAGGGGATTTCCTCTTTTCGTGGCTTTGTCCTGGGGGTAGATTTGTGTGAGTTGTGTTGCCTTCTTCTGAACCCTCTCCAGCTCCGGTATGTCTGTTTGTTTATGGGACACCAGAACTGTATACTGTCCTTCGTGGTGGTTTGACTTGTTTTTTAAAAGGGGGTTGGGCTATGTTCTCCTCACGGGTTTCTACCCCCCGTTTTCATTGACCGGTTTTCTTATTGGCATTGGTTTTTAATGGTACATGATGTAGTTTTGTATTTTAGTATTTTAGTCGGGTCTAGAGCTATAGCTCAGTGGTAAGACACTTGCTTTGCATGTAGTGTTCATGGGTTCAAAACCCCATATAGGCTATATAGATCAGAGACAAATTCAAGTGATGTAAGTAGTTCTTTATGAAATTCCATTTTGGCCTGCCAAGAAGGGTTTTTAAACAGACCCTGTTCTGCTGGGTGGTGGTCGGAGCCCTGTTTGGAGAACGGTTCTCCTCCGTGGCGGCATTTGAGTACAACAGAAATATGGTGGGAGCAGATGGCGTGCTTGCCCGCTGGGAGTCCAGCTGTGGGCATACTGCTCTGATGATTACGGTTTAACTTGCCTGCTGGGAGTCCAGCGGTGGGCATACCGCTCTGATGATTACGGTTTAACTTGCCCGCTGGGAGTCCAGCGTTTGGCATACTGCTCTGATATTATGGTTTATTAAGGTTTGCCGCTTTAATAAAGAAGCTGTGGCCGATCACCATCCAGCAATAAAATTATACAGTTTGTCTGTGTTGTTTGTTATGGGTCAAGGTTGGGTAAAGGGGCCAGAGGTGATTAAAGGTGTTTTCCCTTCCCATGTTTCCCTGAATACCGGCAGTCTAGCTGAGGTCTAACTAATAGTTCTGCTTGCTCAACTTGGTTTGCAGTTTGTAGTATGCAATTGCTTATGATCTGGTATGAGCAGTTCACAGTTTGCAATTTGTATGGAATCTGGTTTGTATGCTTGCAATTTGTATTTGCAATTTGCATTTGGCAATTTGGTGGAACTGTAAGCAAACACACATATAACTGGTTCAGTATACAGTTCTTATCACAATACTAACAATATAAACATTATATAACTGTTTTAAATACCTATTTTTGCCTCTTGTTCCCATAAAACTGGACTCTGACTGGAACTGTGTGTCTGTTCAGCTCCTCTCTCTGGTGAGTAATGATTCCAGCTGCTCCTGCTAGGGGAATTCCCAGACAGGCAGTGGGTGAGGCTGGCTGTGATTGGTGAAAACTCTTGCTGTGTGAGAAGCTGGCTGTGATTGGTCTAGACTTCTTCCTAGCAACAACAGATTAACACTATGCTTTCTGTTGTTTCTGTTGTGTCACTGAGCTTACCTTACATTACAAATGAATCTTAGAGGCATATTATCTTTTTCTGCTTCTGTGAACACAAAATATAACAGTTATATAACATCCAAAACATGATGTCACAGTAAATGACTTTGCTTTTGTCTTTAACACATAAACATAGGAACTGTATTAAGGCTATTGGCAGGTCTAGCTGTATACACATATACATATACTAGCAACCTAGGACAGGTCTTAGCCGGCCAGCTACACCCCCACCAAAATTACCTATAATTCTATGTTCTTAGTGGTAGGACTTGAACATGAATTTGATTTGAGGAATTTGCCATCAGGTTCTAAACTTCCAAGTGTCTTTTATCACTCTCAAGTAGAACAACAAACTTCTCTTATTTGTAACAACACTCTTCTTACTAGTTTGTCTTCATCCTTTTGAACTTCTAGAACTTTGGCCAATTTCCATTGACTTCTAGGTAAATCTTCTTCTTTTACTAATACTATGTCACCAACTTGAACATTTCTTCTGGGTGTTTGCCTTTTACTTCTTAGCATAAGATTGGCTAAGTACTCTTTCCTCCATATATTCCAAACTGTTCTGATAGATATTGACTCTTCACCATCTCCTTCTGGCTATAAATCCTCTTTGGTGAACTTTCCAGGGGGGGGGGGGGGGCTGTATGTAGTAAGACTTAAGGTAAAGTAGATGGTTGGGAATTAAAGGGTCCAAACTTGTTGGATCGTTGATATTATCAACTTTAAGTGGACAACTGTTAATTACTTCATAGAATACGGTCCTAAGTGAAGCATCATCTATTCTTCCGGTGTTCTTTTTCAAACACTGAACTTAACACATTTCTCACAGTTCTGATTTGTCTTTCCCAAACTCCTCCTGTATGGCTTGCATGTGGAGCATTCATCTGAAAATCACAATGTTTCTCTATCAAATACTCAGCTACCTTTTCCTTATCGATCTCTTTTAGAGCTTTCTTCAATTCATTTTTTGCTCTGACAAAATTAGATCCCTGGTCAGATCTAAGCTCTCTGACAGTACCTATATAGCACCCGATGACGCGGGTTCGGCTCATTGCGAGTCAGGGAGAGCTGCGCTTAGGAAGGGACAGATAGTGTAGGGAGTTTATTCAATTTTAAAATGTTTCAAAGACCCAAAGTCCTTTTAAGGACTATTGTGTGTGGTGGCAGCAATTTAATTGTACAAAGATGTATTTTTTTTTTTATATATATACTTAGCGATTATTTTGCAATATAGAAGGTGTCTGTAGTGACTTGTGACATCTGTGCAGCAATACCTTCTGTGTGTCAGGGGCAGAGATAGGAAGAATATTAGTGAAAATAATTTTAAAAAAATCCCATAATCCACATTTATGCTATCAACGGTGTAATCCGTGAATTGTGTGATCTGCGCTTCAATACATCATGTGGTTGTCAGGGCCAGATATAGGGAAAAAATTATAAAAACAGAAAACACTATTTTTTTTCCTATAATCTATCCCCATTTTTGCTATCAACGGTGCAATCATAAATTGTGTGATCTTCGCTTCAATACATTGTGTGGTTGTCAGGCCTAGATATAGGGAAAAATATAAAAAATAAATATAAACTACATCAGAAAACAGTGTCTATTCCGCAGATTCCAATAATCTGGGCCTAAAATAGTGTCCATATTCTGTGTGTTTCTGTGAAATATACTGTCCTGCATCCGAAAACTGAGTTTTTATTGCAAATTCCTAAAATCTGGCCCTAATCTAGGTCCACATTCTGTGTGTTTCTGTGACATATACAGTCCTACATCAAAAAACTGTTTCTTTAGGGCAAATTCCAATAATATTGGCCTAATCTAGTGTCCACATTCTGTGTGTTTCTGTGACATATACAGTCCCTACATCTGAAAAACTGAGTTTGTTTTGCTGATTCCAAAAATCGGAGCCCAATCTACCTGTCATATTCTGTGTGTTTTCTGTGGACATATACTGTCCTGCATTCAAAAACTGTTTCTTTAGGGCAAATTCCAAAAATCTTGTAATAATCTAGTGTCCATATTCTGTGTGTTTCTGTGACATATGCTGTCCTGCACCCGAAAACTGATTTTGTTTTGCAAATTCCAAAAATCTGGGCCTAATCTTTAGTGCAAATTTTCAATAATTTTGCCTAATCTAGAGTCCATATTCTGTGCATTTCTGTGACATATAATGTCCTGCATCCAAAAACTGTATCTTTTAGAGCAAATTCCAATAATCTGGGCCTAATCTAGAGTCCAAATTCTGTGTGTTTCTGTGTCATAAACTGTCCGCATCCAAAAACTATCCTTCATCGAAAAATTGCTTCTTTAGGGCAAATTCCAATAATCTGGGCCTAAACTAGTGTCCATATTCTGTGTGTCTTCTGTGACATATGCTGTCTGCATCCGAAAACTGAGTTTGTTTTGCAAATTCCAAAAATTCTCGGCCCTAATCTAATGTCCATATTCTGTGTGTTTCTGTGACATATACTGTCCTACATCTAAAAACTGAGTTTGTTTTGCAAATTCCAAAAATCTGAGTCCAATCTACTGTCCTATTCTGTGTGTTTCTGTGACATATACTGTCCTGCATTCAAAAACTGTTTCTTTAGGGCAATTTGAATAATCTTGGGACTATTCTAGTGTCCATATTCTGTGTGTTTCTGTGACTTATGCTGTCCTGCATCCGAAACTGAGTTTGTTTTGCAAATTCCAAAAATCTGGGCCTAATCTAGTGTCCATTATACTGTGTATTTCTGTATACTGCATCCAAAAACTGTTTCTTTCAGTTTGTTATGTATATAATTCCACATGTGTTAATTCATAGTTTTCATGCCTTCATAGTCATGAAAATAAAGAAAACCTTTTGAATGAGAAGGTGTGTCCAAACTTTTGATCTGTACTGTATGCTGTCCTGCATCCAAAAAACTGTTTCTTTAGGCAAATTCCAATAATCTTAGCCTAATCTAGTGTCCATATTCTGTGTGATTCTGTGAATATACTGTCCTGCATCCAAACACTGTTTCCTTGGGGCAAATTCCATGAACAGGGCCTAATCTAATGTCCATATTCTGTGTGTTTCTGTGACATATACTGGTCTGCATCCGAAAACTGAGTTTGTTTTTGCAAATCCAGTAATCTAGGCCTAATTCTAGTGTCCATATTCTGTGTGTTTCTGTGGCATATACTGTCCTGCATCCAAACACTGTTTCCTTAGGGTAAATTCCAATAATCTGGGCCTAATCTAGTGTCCCATATCTGTGAGTTTCTGTGACATATACTGTCCTGCATCAGAAAAACTGTTTCTTTAGAGCAAATTCCAATAATCTGGGCCTAATCTAGAGTCCCATATTCTGTGTGTTTCTGTGACATATACTGACCTACAATCCGAAAACTAAGTTTGTTTTGCAAATTCAAAAATCTTAGCCTAATCTAGAGTCCATATTCTGTGTATTTCTGTGACATATTCTGTCCTGGATCCAAAAACTGTTTCTTTAGGGCAAATTCCAATAATTTTGTCCTAATCTAGTGTACATATTCTGTGTTTCTGTGACATATACTGTCCTGCAATCCAAACACTGTTCTTAGGTTAAATTCCAAAATCTGAGCCTAATCTAGTGTCCCTTATTCTGTGTGTTTCTGTGACATACACTGTCCTGTATCCAAACACTGTTTCTTAGGGCAAATTCAAAAATATGGGAAAATCTAGTTGTCCAGATCTGTGTGTTTCTGTGACATCACTGTCCTGTATCCAAACACTGTTTCCTTAGGGCAAATTCCAAAAACCCTGGGCCTAATCTAGGGTCCATATTCTGTATGGTTTCTGTGACATATACTGTCCTGCATCTGAAAAATGAGTTTATTTTGCAAATTCCAAAGTCTGGGCCTAATCTAGTGTCCATATTCTGTGTGATTCGGTGACAAATGACTGTCCAGGATCCAAACACTGTTTCTTTAGGGCAAATTCCAATAATTTAGGCCTAATATAGTGTCCACGTTCTGTGTGTTCCTGTGACATATACGGTCCTGCATCAAAAAACTGTTTAGTTTAAGGCAAATTCCAATAATCTTGGCCTAATCTAGTGTCCTATATTCTGTAAATTTCGTAAAATATGCTGTCCTGCATCCAAAAACTGTTTCTTTAGGGCATATTCCAACAATCTTAATCTAATCTTAGTGTCATATTCTGTGTATTTCTGTGACATATACTGTCCTGCATCCGAAAACTGAGTTCGTTTTTGCAAATCCCAAAAATCTTTGCCTAATCTAGTGTCCATATTCTGTGTGTTTCTGTAACATATACTGCCCTGCCATCCAAACACTGTTTCCTTGGGGCAAAATTCCATGAACAGGGCCTAATCTAGTGTCCATATTCTGTGTGTTTCTGTGACATATACTGTCCTGCTATCCGAAAACTGAGTTTGTTTGCAAATTCCAGTAATCTAGGCCTAATCTAGTGTCCCTATTCTGTGTGTTTCTGTGACATATGCTGTCCTGCATCCAAAAACTTTTTCTTTAGAACAAATTCCAATAAACTTAGCCTAATCTAGCGTCCATATTCTGTGTGTTTCTGTGACAAATACTGTCCTGCATCCGAAAACTGAGTTTGTTTTGCAAATTCCAAAAATCTGGGCCTAATATAGTGTCCATATTCTGTGTGTTTCTGTAACAAATACTGTTCAGCCATCCAAACTCTGTTTCCTTTGGCCAAATTCCAAAAATATGGGCCTAATCTAGAGTCCATATTCTGGTGTGTTCTGTCATATACTGTTCTACATATAAAAACTGAGTTTGTTTTGCAAATTCCAATAATCTGGGCCTAATCGAGTGTCCATATTCTGTGTGTTTCTGTGACATATACTTTCCTGCATCCAAAAACTGTTTCTTTAGGGCAATTCCAATAATCTTGGCCTAATCTAGTGTCCATATTCTGTGTGTTTCTGTGACATATACTGTCCTGCATCCAAACACTGTTTCCTTAGTGCAAATTCCAAAAATCGGGGCCAATTCTAGTGTCCATATTCTGTATGTTTCTGTGAAATATACTGTCTGCATCCGAAAACTGAGTTAGTTTTTGCAAACCCAAAAATCTTGGCCTAATCTAGTGTCCATATTATCTGTTTTTGTGACATATACTGTTCTGCATCCAAACACTGTTTCCTTTGGGCAAATTCAAAAATCTGGGCCTAATCTAGAGTCCATATTCTGTGTGTTTCTGTGACATATACCGTTCCTGCATCCAAAAACTGTTTCTTTAGGGCAAATTCAATAATCTTGGCCTAATCTAGTGTCCATATTCTGTGTGTTTCTTTGACATTACTGTCCTGCATCCAAACACTGCTTCCCTTAGGGCAAATTCAAAAATCTGGGCCAATTCTAGAGTCCATATTCTGTATGTTTCTGTGAAATATACTGTCCTGCATCCGAAAATGAGTTTATTTTGCAAATTCCAAAAATCTCAGCCTAATCTAGAGTCCATATTCTGTGTGTTTCTGTGACATATACTGTCCCTGGATCTAAACACTGTTTCTCTATGGCAAATTCCAAAAATCTAGGCCTAATTAAGTGTCTATATTCTGTGTGTTTCTGTGACATATACTGTCCTGCATCCAAACACTGTTTCCTTAGGGTAAATTCCAAAAAATCTGGGCCTAATCTAGTGTCCATATTCTGTGAGATTCTGTGACATATGCTGTCCTGCATCCAAAAAACTGTTTCTTTAGAACAAATTCCAATAATCTTAGCCTAATCTAGTGTCCATATTCTGTGTGTTTCTGTGACATATACTGTCCTGCATCAAAACACTGTTTCCTTGGGGCAAATTCCATGAACAGGCCTAATCTAGTGTCCATATTCTGTGTGTTTCTGTGACATATACTGGTCCTGCATCCGAAAACTGAGTTTGTTTTGCAAATTCCAGTAATCTAGGCCTAATCTAGTGTCCATATTCTGTGTGTTTCTGTGACATTTACTGTCCTAGATCCAAAAACTGTTTCTTTAGGGCAAATCCTAATATTCAAGGCCTAATCTAGGTTCATATTCTGTGGTTTTTCTGTGTCATATACAGTCCTGCATCCGAAAACTGAGTTTGTTTTGCATATTCCAAAATCTGGGCTAATCTAGTGTCCATATTCTGTGTGTTTCTGTGACATACACTCACCTAAAGAATTATTAGGAACACCATACTAATACGGTGTTGGACCCCCTTTTGCCTTCAGAACTGCCTTAATTCTACGTGGCATTGATTCAACAAGGTGCTGATAGCATTCTTTAGAAATGTTGGCCCCACATTGATAAAATAGCATCTTGCAGTTGATGGAGATTTGAGGATGCACATCCAGGGCACGAACCTCCCGTTCCACCACATCCTAAGATGCTCTATTGGGTTGAGATCTGATGACTGTGGGGGCCATTTTAGTACAGTGAACTCATTGTCATGTTCAATAAACCAATTTGAAATGATTCGAGCTTTTGTGACATGGTGCATTATTCCTGCTGGAAGTAGCCATCAGATGATGGATTCATGTTCTCATTCTGTTTACACCAAATTCGACTCTACATTTGAATGTCTTAACAAAAATCGAGACTCTCAGACCAGGCAACATTTTTCCAGTTTTCAACCAGTCCAATTTTGGTGAGCTTGTGCAAATTGTAGCCTCTTTTTCCTATTTGTAGTGGAGATGAGTGGTACCCGGTGGGGTCTTCTGCTGTTGTAGCCCATCCGCCTCAAGGTTGTGCGTGTTGTGGCTTCACAAATGCTTTGCTGCATACCTCGGTTGTAACGAAGTGGTTATTTCAGTCAACCGTTGCTCTTCTATCAGCTTGAATCAGTCGGCCCATTCTCCTCTGACCTCTAGCATCCACAAGGCATTTTTGCCCACAGGACTGGCCGCATACTGGATGTTTTTCCCTTTTCACACCATTTCTTTGTAAATCCCAGAAATGGTTGTGCCGTGAAAATCCAGTAAACTGAGCAGATTGTGAAATACTCAGACCCGGCCCGTCTGGCACCAACAACCATGCCATGCTCAAAACTGCTTAAATCACCTTTCTTTCCCATTCTGACATTCAGTTTGGAGTTCAGGAGATTGTCTTGACCAGGACCGACACCCCTAAATGCATTGAAGCAACTGCCATGTGATTGGCTGACTAGATAATTGCATTAACAGGTGTTCCTAATAATTCTTTAGGTGAGTGTATACTGTCCCTGCATCCAAACACTGTTTCCCTTAGGTAAATTTTAATAATCTGGGCCTAATCTAGTGTCCATATTCTGTGAGTTTTTGTGACATATGCTGTCCTGCATCCAAAAACTGTTTCTTTAGGGCAAATTTCCAATAATCTTGGCCTAATCTAGTGTCCATATTCTGTGTGTTTCTTGACATATACTGTCTGCATCCAAAAACTGTTTCCCTTTGGCCAATTCCAAAAATCTGGGCCTAATCTAGAGGTCCATATTCTGTGTGTTTCTGTGATATACTGTTCTCATATAAAACTGAGTTTGTTTTGCAAACCACAAAAATCTTGGCCTAATCTAGTGTCCATATTATGTGTTTTTGTGACATATACTGTCCTGCATCCAAACTCTGTTTCCTTTGGGCAAATTCCAAAAATCTGGGCCTAATCTAGAGTCCATATTCTGTGTGTTTCTGTGACATATACCGTCCTGCATCCAAAAACTGTTTTTTTAGGGCAAATTCCAATAATCTTGGCCTAATCTAGTGTCCATATTCTGTGTGTTTCTTTGACATATACTGTCCTGCATCCAAACACTGCTTCCTTAGGGCAAATTCCAAAAATCTGGGCCAATTCTAGAGTCCATATTCTGTATGTTTCTGTGAAATATACTGTCCTGCATCCGAAAAATGAGTTTATTTTGCAAATTCCAAAAATCTCAGCCTAATCTAGAGTCCATATTCTGTGTGTTTCTGTGACATATACTGTCCTGGATCTAAACACTGTTTCTCTATGGCAAATTCCAAAAATCTAGGCCTAATTAAGTGTCTATATTCTGTGTGTTTCTGTGACATATACTGTCCTGCATCCAAACACTGTTTCCTTAGGGTAAATTCCAAAAATCTGGGCCTAATCTAGTGTCCATATTCTGTGAGATTCTGTGACATATGCTGTCCTGCATCCAAAAACTGTTTCTTTAGAACAAATTCCAATAATCTTAGCCTAATCTAGTGTCCATATTCTGTGTGTTTTCTGTGACATATACTGTCCTGCATCCAAACACTGTTTCCTTGGGGCAATATTCCATGAACAGGGCCTAATCTAGAGTCCATATTCTGTGTGTTTCTGTGACAAATACTGTCCTGGATCTAAAAAATGTTTCTCTATGGCAAATTCCAAAAATCTAGGCTAATTAAGTGTCTATATTCTGTGTGTTTCTGTAACATATACTGTCCTGCATCCAAACACTGTTCCTTAGGGTAAATTCCAAAAATCTGGGCCTAATCTAGTGTCCATATTCTGTGAGATTCTGTGACATATGCTGTCCTGCATCCAAAAACTGTTTCTTTAGAACAAATTTCAATAATCTTAGCCTAATCTAGTGTCATATTCTGTGTGTTTCTGTGACATATACTGTCCTGCATCCAAACACTGTTCTCCTTGGGGCAAATTCCATGAACAGGGCCTAATCTAGTGTCCATATTCTGTGTGTTTCTGTGACATATACTGTCCTGCATCCAAACACTGTTTCTTAGGGCAAATTCCATGAACAGAGCCTAATCTAGTGTCCATATTCTGTGTGTTTCTTGTGACATATACTGTCCTGCTCGAAAACTGAGTTTGTTTTGCAAATTCCAGTAATCTAGGCCTAATCATAGTGTCCATATTCTGTGTGTTTCTGTGACATATACTGTCCTGCATCCAAACACTGTTTCCTTAGGGCAAATTCCATGAACAGGGCCTAATCTAGTGTCCATATTCTGTGTGTTCTGTGACATATACTGTCCTGCATCCGAAAACTGAGTTTGTTTTGCAAATTCCATTAATCTAGGCCTTATCTAGTGTCCATATTCTGTGAGTTTCTGTGACATATACTGTCCTGCATCCAAAAACTGTTTCTATAGTGCAAATTCCAATAATCTGGGCCTAATCTAGTGTCCATATTCTGTGTGTTTCTGTGACATATACTGTACTGCATCCAAAAATTGTTTCTTTAGTGCAAATTCCAATAATCTGGGCCTAATCTACTGTCTATATTCTGTGTATTTCTTTGACATATGCTGTCCTGCATCCAAAAACAGTTTCTTTTGGGCAAACCCCAAAAATCTTGGCTAATCTAGTGTCCCATATTCTGTGTGTTTTTGTATAAAATAATGAGAGAGAAGAAGAATTTAATCGCACATCCACTGCTAATGCTATGATCTCATCCTGCATTTCTGCAGGAGACAGCACTGAATAGCGCATGTGTACTACTTCCAAGCTACACGCTAAATGAGGCATTTGTGTACATTTTGAACAAGGTTGCCTCTATGAGTGGTCCTAAACCTAAATTGGCGCGGCGCTGCACGGCGACCGCCAGCGCTGTGGCGCCATCCCGGCGCCGGCGGGACCCAGTGGCCAAACAGCACCCTGCTGCTTGACCAAGGCCAGACCTAGCTCTGGGTCCCACCAACCAGCCAGGAAAACATGGTCAAGCAGCAGGGGTACTGTTTAGCCACTGGGTCCCGCCGCCGGCCCGGAATGGTGCCACAGCGTTAGCGGTCACCGTGCAGCGCCGCGCCAATTTTAGGTTAGGACCCACTCATAGAGGCAACTTGGCGTGGTTGAGTGGGCCTTATTGCCTTTTGATCAAAATGTACACAAATGCCTCATTTAGCGTGTAGCATGGAGGTAGTACACATGCGCTATTCAGTGCTGTCTCTGCAGAAATGCAGGGATGAGATCATAGCATTAGCAGTGGATGTGCGATTCATTTCTTCTTCTCTCTTCATTACTTTATACATAGAACTCTGTGTGTTTTTGTGACATATAATGTCCTGCATCCAAACACTGTTTCCTTGGGGCAATTCAAAGTCTGGACCTAATCTAGTGTCCATATTCTGTGTGTTTCTGTGACATATACTGTCTGCATCTGAAAACTGAGTTTGTATTGCAAATTCCAGAAATCTGAGACTAATCTAGTGTCCATATTCTGTGTGTTTCTGTGAAATATACTGTACTGCATCCGAAAACTGAGTTGTTTTGCAAATTCCAAAAATCTGAGCCTAATCTACACTGCGTGCAGAATTATTAGGCAAATTAGTATTTTGACCACATCATCCTCTTTATGCATGTTGTCTTACTCCAAGCTGTATAGGCTCGAAAGCCTACTACCAATTAAGCATATTAGGTGATGTGCATCTCTGTAATGAGAAGGGGTGTGGTCTAATGACATCAACACCCTATATTAGGTGTGCATAATTATTAGGCAACTTCCTTTCCTTTGGCAAAATGGGTCAAAAGAAGGACTTGACAGGCTCAGAAAAGTCAAAAATAGTGAGATATCTTGCAGAGGGATGCAGCACTCTTAAAATTGCAAAGCTTCTGAAGCTTGATCATCGAACAATCAAGAGTTTCATTCAAAATAGTCAACAGGGTCGCAAGAAGTGTGTGGAAAAACCAAGGCGCCAAATAACTGCCCATGAACTGAGAAAAGTCAAGCGTGCAGCTGCCAAGATGCCACTTGCCACCAGTTTGGCCATATTTCAGAGCTGCAACATCACTGGAGTGCCCAAAAGCACAAGGTGTGCAATACTCAGAGACATGGCCAAGGTAAGAAAGGCTGAAAGACGACCACCACTGAACAAGACACACAAGCTGAAACGTCAAGACTGGGCCAAGAAATATCTCAAGACTGATTTTTCTAAGGTTTTATGGACTGATGAAATGAGAGTGAGTCTTGATGGGCCAGATGGATGGGCCCGTGGCTGGATTGGTGAAGGGCAGAGAGCTCCAGTCCAACTCAGACGCCAGCAAGGTGGAGGTGGAGTACTGGTTTGGGCTGGTATCATCAAAGATGAGCTTGTGGGGCCTTTTCGGGTTGAGGATGGAGTCAAGCTCAACTCCCAGTCCTACTACCAGTTTCTGGAAGACACCTTCTTCAAGCAGTGGTACAGAAAGAAGTCTGCATCCTTCAAGAAAAACATGATTTTCATGCAGGACAATGCTCCATCACACGCGTCCAAGTACTCCACAGCGTGGCTGGCAAGAAAGGTTATAAAAGAAGAAAATCTAATGACATGGCCTCTTTGTTCACCTGATCTGAACCCCATTGAGAACCTGTGGTCCATCATCAAATGTGAGATTTACAAGGAGGGAAAACAGTACACCTCTCTGAACAGTGTCTGGGAGGCTGTGGTTGCTGCTGCACGCAATGTTGATGGTGAACAGATCAAAACACTGACAGAATCCATGGATGGCAGGCTTTTGAGTGTCCTTACAAAGAAAGGTGGCTATATTGGTCACTGATTTGTTTTTGTTTTTGTTTTTGAATGTCAGAAATGTATATTTGTGAATGTTGAGATGTTATATTGGTTTCACTGGTAAAAATAAATAATTGAAATGGGTATATATTTGTTTTTTGTTAAGTTGCCTAATAATTATGCACAGTAATAGTCACCTGCACACACAGATATCCCCCTAAAATAGCTAAAACTAAAAACAAACTAAAAACTACTTCCAAAAATATTCAGCTTTGATATTGAGTTTTTTGGGTTCATTGAGAACATGGTTGTTGTTCAATAATAAAATTAATCCTCAAAAATACAACTTGCCTAATAATTCTGCACTCCCTGTAGTGTCCATATTCTGTGTGTTTCTGTGATATATACTGTCCTGGATCCAAAAACGGTTTCTTTAGGGCAAATTCCAATAATCTGGACCTAATCTAGTGTACATATTCTTTGAGTTTCTGTGACATATACTGTTCTGCATCCAAGAACTGTTTCTTTAGGGAGAAATTCCAATAATCTAGGCCTAATCTAGTGTCCATATTCTGTGTTTCTGTGACATATACTGTCCTGCATCCAAAAATTGTTTCTTTAGGGTAAATTCCAATATTCAAGGCCTAATCTAGTGTCCATATTCTGTGTTTTTCTGTGTCATATACTGTCCTGCATCCGAAAACCGAGTTTGTTGTATATTCCAAAAATCTGGGCCTAATCTAGTGTCCATATTCTGTGTGTTCCTGTGACATATACTGTCCTCATTCCAAATAACTGTTTAGTTAGGGCAAATTCCAATAATCTAGGCCTAATCTAGTGTCCATATTTTGTGTGTTCCTGTGACATATACTGTCCCGCTACCAAATAAATTTTTAGTTAGGGCAAATTCCAATAATCTTGGCCTAATCTAGTGTCTATATTCTGTGTATTTCTGTGACATATACTGTCCTGCATCCAAAAACTGTTTCTTTAGGGAAAAATTCCAATAATCTAGGCCTAATCTAGTGTGCATATTCTGTGTTTCTGTGACATATACTGTCCTGCAACCCAAAATTGTTTCTTTAGTGCAAATTCCAATAATCTGGGCCTAATCTAGTGTCTATATTCTGTGTATTTTTTTGACATATGCTGTCCTGCATCAGAAAACTGTTTCTTTTGGGCAAATTCCAATAATCTTGGCCTAATCTCGTGTCCATATTCTGTGTGTTTCTGTGACATACTGTCCTGCATCTGAAATCTGAGTTTGTATTGCAAATTCCAGAAATCTGAGACTAATCTAGTGTCCATATTCTGTGTGTTTCTGTGAAATATACTGTACTGCATCCGAAAACTGAGTTGTTTTGCAAATTCCAAAAAACTCAGCCTAATCTAGAGTCCATATTCTGTGTGTTTCTGTGATATATACTGTCCTACATATAAAAACTGAGTTTGTTTTGCATATTCCAAAAATCTGGGCCTAATCTTGTGTCCACATTGTGTGAGTTTCTGCAATATATGCTGTCCTGCATACAAAAAATGTTTCTTTAGGTCAAATTCTAATAATCTGGGCCTAATCTAGTGTCCATATTCTGTGTATTTCTGTGAGAAAAACTGTCCTGGATCCAAAAACTGTTTCTTTTGGGAAAATTCCAATAATCTTAGCCTAATCTAGTGTCATATTCTGTGTGTTTCTGTGACCTATACTGTCCTGCATCCAAAAACTTTTTCTTTAGTGCAAATTCAAAAAATCTCAGCCTAATCTAGAGTCCATATTCTGTGCGTTTCTATGACATATACTATCCTGAATCCAAAAACTGTTTCTTTAGGGCAAATTCCAATAATCTTGGCCTAATCTAGTGTCCATATTCTGTGTGTTTCTGTGACATATACTGTCCTGCATCCGAAAACCGAGTTTGTTTTGCATATTCCAAAAATCTGGGCCTAATCTAGTGTCCATATTCTGTGTATTTTTTTGACATATGCTGTCCTGCATCCAAAAACTGAGTTTGCTTTGCAGATTCTAGTAATCTGGGCCTAATCTAGTGTCCATTTTCTGTGTGTTTCTGTGACATATACTGTTCTGCATCCAAACACTGTTTCCTTAGGTTAAATTCCAAAAATCTTGGCCAAATCTAGTTTCCATATTTTGTGTGTTTATGTGACATACACTGTCCTACATCCAAACAGTTTCCTTAGGGCAAATTCCAAAAATCCGGGCCTAATCTAGGGTCCATATTCTGTATGTTTCTGTGACATATACTGTCCTGCATCCGAAAAATTTGTTTATTTTGCAAATTCCAAAAATCTCAGTCTAATCTAGAGTCCATATTCTGTGCGTTTCTGTGACATATACTATCCTGAATCCAAAAACTGTTTCTTTAGGGCAAATTCCAATAATCTTGGCCTAATCTAGTGTCCATATTCTGTGTGTTTCTGTGACATATACTGTCCTGCATCCAAAAAATGAGTTTATTTTGCAAATTCAAAAAAATCTGAGCCTAATCTAGAGTCCATAATCTGTATGTTTCTGTGACCTATACTGTCCTGTATCCAAACACTGTTTCTTTAAGGCAAATTCTAATAATCTAGGCCTAATCTAGTGTCCCTATTCTGTGTGTTCATGTGACATATACTGTCCTGCATCCAAAAACTGTTTGTTTTCCAAATTCCAAAAATCTTAGCCTTATCTAGAGTCCATTTTCTGTGAGTTTCTATGACATATACTGTTCTGCATCCAAAAACTGTTTCTTTAGGGCAAATTCCAATAATCTTGGCCTATTCTAGTGTCCATATTCAATGTATTTCTGTTACATATACTGTCCTGCATCAAAAAACTGTTTCTTTAGGGCAAATTCCAATAATCTAGGCCTAATCCAGTGTCCATATTCTGTGTTTCTGTGACATATTCTGTCCTACATCCGAAAACTGAGTGTGTTTTGAATATTCAAAAAATCTGGGCCAAATCTAGTATCCATATTCTGTGTATTTCTGTGACAAATACTGTCCTGGATCCAAAAACTGTTTCTTTAGGGCAAATTCAAATACTCTGGGCCTAATCTAGTGTCCATATTCTGTGTTTCTGTGATATATGCTGTCCTGCATCCAAAAACTGTTTCTTTTTTTAATCAATATTTTGTGGAAACAGGCATATCAAACCCCTTAATCAGTATTTTGCGGAAGCAGGTATATCGCACGTCTCAATCAATATTTTGTGGTAGCAGGTATATCAAATTCCTTAATCAGTATTTTGTGGAAGCAGGTATCTCGCAGACCTCAATCAATATTTAATTGAAGCAGGTAAATCAAACCCCTTAATCAGTATTTTGTGGGAGCAGGTATATCGCAGGCCTCAATCAATATTTGGTGGAAACAGGTAAATCAAACCCCTTAATCAGTATTTTGTGGAAGCAGGTATATCGCAGGCCTCAATCAATATTTTGTGGAAGCAGGTATATCAAACCCCTTAATCAGTATTTTGTTTAAACAGGTATCTCGCATGCCTCAATCAGTATTTTGTGGAAGTGGGTACAGTGCTGCCCATAATTATTCATACCCCTGGCAAATTTTGACTTAAAGTTACTTTTATTCAACCAGCAAGTAATTTTTTGACGGTAAATGACATAGGTGTCTCTCAAAAGATAATAAGACGATGTATAAGAGGCATTATTGTGGGGAAAAAAAACATTTCTCAGCTTTTATTTACATTTGAGCAAAAAGTGTCCAGTCCAAAATTATTCGTACCCTTCTCAATAATCAATAGAAAAGCCTTTATTGGCTATTACAGCAATCAAACTCTTCCTATAATTGCAGACCAGCTTTTTGCATGTCTCCACAGGTATTTTTACCCATTCATTTTTAGCAATGAGCTCCAAATCTTTCAGGTTGGAGGGTCTTCTTGCCATCACCATGATCTTTAGCTCCCTCCACAGATTCTCAATTGGATTCAAGTCTGGAGACAATAATAATGCTGCTGGGTTGAAGTCCAGTCGAATACACACTAGACGTATTTCGGAATGCTTGTTCCTTCCTCATTAGTGAAAAGTAAATAACTAGATTGGGACCTAAGTATGTAACAATACATGTACTGGATTCTGATTATCAGTGTCTATTAAAATGGCCTTATATTTACACTACAGCCACATATCTAATATATAAAGCTGAGTGTATGTATATGTGTATTTCCACTAAGGGAATCTGCACCGTCGCATTTACAATCACGAAATTTGGCACACAGGTACATCAGGTGTCCGGGAAGGTTTTAGACCAGGTCTCAGCTCTCTAGGATGTACCGTTCCCAAGATATTCCCAAAAAATGCATTAGCCAATAGAAGCTTGGTCACATGACCCTTATCAGCCAATATAAGCTCGCAGGTCCTCCAGCCTCCACATCCAAAGTTTTACTCCTGGTTTCCATAACAACCCAGCCATTTATCCTCACTGCTGTAGGAGAGCTTTAAAGGAAATCTGTCACCAGGATAATTGCTATTGAAGTAATGCCATGGCCTAATAGCACTTAGTACATTATTTCAAGATGGGCCTTTGTTCCAGCACTAGATAAGCGATAAATCCAGCTTATTTGGTATTGAAAACATAAAAAAGCATAAAAATATATATATATATATAAAAAAAATTGACAAAAAACATTATAGCTGGAGTAGGAAGGGGGGAAAGACTTAGGGGGAGTCGATGCGCTGATACACAGCCTGGCATTGACTCTCCATATGACCGATCCCACCCCCCTCTACAGGAAACCAAATACTTTGAATTCTGAATTCAATCCCAAAGGAATTAAGGATTCAAATTCAAATATCTTCCTTGATTCATACCTGGACATTTTAGACACAAAATCTCCCCCTCTCCAATCTCATTTTACTGATTGGATGGCCATGTACTTCATCCCCCTGAGATCACTCGCATGATATGTTTTAAAATAATCGGGCAAAGGATGTGTCTTTGCCCCTTTTTTAATATTGTTAATATGTTCTGAAATCCTTGTTTTTAGTACCCTTTTTGTACGATCTATTTTAAACATGGGCATTGTATTAAATAGATCGCAGTTGTACTGTTACATAATATAATCTCTTTGATTTCCAATTTGAAGTTATTTGTAGTTGATGTTATCTCTATAGTTGAGCGGACACCTGGATGTTTGGGTTCAACAGGTTCGGCCGAACTTCACAAAAAAGTTCGAGTTCGGGACCCGAACTTGACTGCGAACCCCATTGAAGTCAATAGGGACCCAAACTTTGGAGCACTAAAATGGCTCTAAAAATGTCATGGAAAGGGCAAATTGCAGCAAAATGTGGTTGAGAGCATGGAAAGTGCTCCGCAAACCAATGTGGATAGGGAAATTACTTTAAATAACATAAAATACGTAAAAATCTAGGAGGACGAGGACCTTATGGAGTAGGAGGTTGAGGAGGCAGTGGATGTAATGGTGTAGGTGGAAGCGGCGGTGGAGGAGGAGGAGGAGGTAGCCTATACTGTTTTCTGGTTTTAATTTTTTTATTTTTTGTTTTATATTAGGGTATACCCCAAAACATCGGGAAATATAACCTGTGATAACCCCCTCCAGTCGTGCTAAACAAACGTTCAGACAATACACTGGCTGCAGGGCAGGCCAGCACCTCCAAGGAGTAAAGGGCAAGCTTAGGCCATGTGCCAAATTTGGAGACCCAGAAGTTAAAAGGGGCAGACCCATCAGTCAGTACGTGTAGGCATGTGCACACATACTGCCCCAACATATCGTACGTCCCCGTGATGTTCACGATCCAATTAGATATCTTCTCTATCAACTTTCGATGTTCTTTTCTGCGCCTACCATGTTGATTACGGTAAGTGGCGAATTAGGCTTCCACGCCGGAGAGGGAGCGCGAGAAAGGGACACTACATCCAAGGGAGGTCAATGGATGAAATTCAATGTGATCGAGCAGAAATGTGGGACAAAGTATTGAAGCAGAAGCTTCTAAGTTAAGGAGGGGGCGCCGATTCGGGGAGGTAGTGACGATAAATAACAATACAGGACTCTTAAGATGCCCTGTTATTGGAATGATAATTAAACAATTATAGGGAATGTCACTGGGCTATTTTGTATTTGGAAACGTTAGACAGGAGAGGCCCTGCTGCCGCTTTGTTGACTCTAGGTAACTTCTGCCTGATCGCACGTCCCCGTAACATCCACAATGTATTTGGATATCTTCTCTATCAACTTTTGATGTTCTTTTCTGCGTCTACCATGTAGATCACGGTTATCGGCGAATCAGGGCTCCACGCCGGAGAGGGAGCGTGAGAAAGATATACCACATCCAATGGAGGTCAATGGATGAAATTAAATGTTGATCGAGCGGAAAAGTGGGACAAATTATTGAAGCACAAGCTTACAAGTAAAGGAGGTGTCAATTAAAGAAGAATTTTTGAAATTTTATTCCCTGTCACCTATGCAGAGCAGGGGTTTAATCACGACAAAAATGGTCAAATGTCACCCAAGAATGTAACAGACAAATTAGCGAAATGTTTTTACCTGTCTACTAGGTAGAGAAGGGATATATCACAGCCAAAAATTGGTGAGCAGGGTGAGAACGCCGAAAGCGCGCACAGACGGCCCGCACTTTGTGCAGCAGCTCTGATCCTCGGTGGTGGAAGGACATGCGCCAAACTGCTATCCGCCTCAAGCCCAGCCGCCACTGCATTTACCCAGTGTGCTGTTAGGGAGATATACCGTCCCTGACCGTGCTTACTGGTCCACGTGTCCGTAGTTAGGTGGACCTTGCCACAGATGGCATTGTGCAGTGCACACCTGATTTTGACCCCCACTTGGTTGTGCAGGGAAGGTATGGTTCGCCTGGAAAAGTAGTGGCGGCTGGGCACAACGTACTGTGGGCAGCCACCGCCATAAGGCTTTTAAAACTCTTTGTCTCCACTAGACGGAATGACAGCATTTCAAAGGACAGTAATTTTGAAATGCTGGCATTCAGGGCCAGGGATCGCGGGTGGGTGGGGGGGGTACTTACTCTTCCGCTCCAGTGTTTGGGAGATGGAGAGCCAAACGCTTCCGTGGAACATTGTGGAGATGCTTGGTGACCCAGGTGGTAGTGTTGCTGGCATATCCTCTGTTTGCGGCGGGCAGGTGCCACTGTCACTCCACAGGTGGATGAAGAGGCCGAGACTGCAGCAGAAGAGGAAGCAGGAGGAGCCAGAGACCTTTATTTGTTTTTGAGGTGTCTACTCCACTGCAGCTCGTGCTTTGCACTTAGATGCCTGGTCATGCAGGTTGTGCTCAGGTTGAGAATGTTTATGCCTCGCTTCAGGCTCTGATTGCACAGCTTTCAAACCACTCATGTCTTGTCGTCAGCACATTGTCTGAAAAACTGCCACGCCAGGGAACTCCTTGGAGCTGGCTTTGGTGTGCCCAGTCCCTTGCTGTGTTGGGCAGTAGCAGGCGTACTGTCTAGGGCTGTGGTCCCCAACCTTTTTTGCACCAAGGACCAGTTTCATGCAAAACTATTTTTCCAGGGACTGGGGGGGGCTTAGGGGGTGCTAGTTAGCGCTGACTGATTCACGCGGATAACAAAACACAAGGTGCATGTTAAAATATATAACCCTATATAACAACTATATAAACTGACTAGGGTCTCTGCTCTACCTGGTCTTTGCTGCACTGTACTGTATTTTTCGCCCTATATTACGCACCTAGGTTTTAGAGTAGAAAAATAAGATTATTTTTTTTTAATTACACCTCAGGTCAGACCAGCAATCAGACCCCCAATGTTAATCAGACCTAAGATCAGACCCCCAATTCCTCAGATCAACTCCCCAACCTTTAGCCATCTATCAGCCCCCATGTTAGCAATAAACCCCTTATGTGAGCCATCAACCCCTTATGTGAGCCATCAGCCCCTTATGTCAGCCGTCAGCCATCAGTCCCTTATGTCAGCCATCAACCCCTTATGTCAGCCATCAGCCCCCAGCCTCCCATGTCAGCCATCAGCCCTTATGTCAGCCCCCAGGGCAAAAAATTCCAAAAACACTTACCTCTCCTGCTCCTGGTCACCATTGTGATCCTCTTCATCCTGCTGTCAGCTGTGTATCGCTGCGCACTGTGTGAGGTTACAGAGTGACCTCACGCTGTGCACAGCCCTGTACAGCTGATAGCTGAGCCGAGGACCAGGAAGCGGTGAGTACAGATCCTTCATCGCTTCCTGGTCCTCCTGTACTAATGAAGCGCTTTCATAATGGAAGCGCTACATTAGTACCGCGTTAAAGATTGCCCTGATCGCCGCGGCCCGGCAAACAATCTTCCAGGGCCCGGTCCTGGGCCGCGTCCAGGCGGTTGAGGACCGCTGGTCTAGGGGACAGCTGCTCCGCTTTTGCACATGCTCCCTCTTCTGGTGTGTTGATGGCTCTGTGCGACCACCGCATCTTAATCCGAACTACATAGGTCACTCGCATGACCTTGATTCCATGTGGGGTCGAGGACCTCATCGTCCTCCACATCATCTTCTACCCAGTCTTCACCCCTGCCCTCCTTGTCGGTCTGCACACTGCAGAAAGCCACAGCAGTTGGCACCAGTGTTTGGTCATCATCCGAGATGTGCTGCGGTGGTCCTCCCATGTACTAATCTTGAAAAATAAGTGGTTGGGCATCGGTTCACTCAATCTCTTCCACTTCTGGGGCAGGGCTATGTGAATGGCCCTGGGAAACCCTGCTAGCAGAGTCATCAAAAAGCAGAAGAGACTGCTGCATGACTTGGCTCAGACTGCTTGGCTGATTTGCAAGGGGGTGAGGTGAAAGACTGATGGACATCGACTGCAGGTGCTAACTCTGATCTTTCAGCAGAAGACTGGGTGGTAGACAATGTGAAGGAACTGGAGGCACTGTCAGCAACCCAATCTACTATAGCCTGTACTTGTTCTGGCCTCACCATTCGTAGAGCCGCATTAGGCCCGACCAAATAACGCTGAAGGTTCTGTCACCTACTCTCACCTGAGGAAGGGGTTTCACATGTGCGTGTAGCTGGCACAGATCGATCACGTCCTCTCCCTGCAATAGGAGCTACACCAGCAGCACCACGATCGGGGCCACGTCCCTTATTCGACACTTTCCTCATTCTCCACAAATTTTGGATCTTGCCCAAAATGGGTGGTTTTTTTTTATAACAGAATAGAACACCAGTATCTAACGTGTGTATTTCACACTGACAGATGCAGCCAAGGCCGCAAATTTAGTATTTGGCCCACAATGGGTGTTTTTTTAAACCCAGAATATTATTGCAGTATTTCTAGCTTGTATGTTACACTAACAAATGCAGCATAGGCCCCAGATGTAGGGTATTGCCCAAAATGGGTGTTTTTTTAAACCCAGAATATTATTGCAGTATTTCAAGCTTGTATCTCACACTGACAGATGCAGCCAAAGCTGCAAATTTAGTATTTTGCCCAAAATGGGTGTTTTTTTAAACCCAGAAAATTATTGAAGTATTTCAAGCTTGTATTTCACACTGACAAATGCTGCAAAGGCCCCAGATGTAGGATATTGCCAAAAATGGGTGTTTTTTTTTAAACCCACATTATTATTGCAGTATTTCAAGCTTGTATTTCAATGTCACAAATGCACATATGCTGTGCTGGTGCACTGAGCTTGCATAAAATGGCCGCCTCTGCCCACCTAACTAACAGGCGGATAAAAAAATAAAAATTCTGTGTCACTGGGCTCAGGACAGGGTAAAAAGATTGTGAATTGCACCCACAAAACTAAATCTATGTAAATCGCTGAGTTAACAAGCACTTCAGATTAAAGAGTCTTTCCTATTCTCTCCCTCACAACAGCAGCATCCTATCCCTACACTAATCAGAGCAGAGTGATGTGCAGCACTACATGACTTCAGCTTATATAGAGGCTGGGTCACATGCTGCACTGGCCAATCACAGCCATGCCATTAGTAGGCATGGCTGTGATGGCTTCTAAGAGCACAAGAGTAAAATGCTTGTTGATTGGCTGCTCTGCAGCCTTTTTAAAAAGCGCCATTAAATCGCTGAACACCGAACACGAACCCAAACTTTTACTGAAAAGTTCAGGTTCAGGTTCCAAAAATCCTAAAGTTCGCTCAACCCTAGTTATCTCCTTTATATTTCTTTCAAATTTTTTTTTTTTTTTGCAATTTTGGCTGCAACCGCATCTAAAAAAACCCTCTCAGGTTTTTGATTTGTTTCTTCTTACCGTCGGTTCTACCGGAAGTCCCAAATTGGGTGCTCGGGTGTATATTATTGGAGGTTGGACTGGAAGTTGAGAACCCAAATATTGGTCTGCTTTTACTACAGGCATGTCCAAAGTCTGGCCCACGGGCCAATTGCGGCCCGCTTTCCGGACTGATAAGGCCCCACAGATAAGTTACCCAAATATAGATCCTATGCTCCCCCCCAGTGAGTCCCCGAGCGCCGCTCAGGACTTCTAGGATCTCTCGCCGCGGGACTTGACGTCATCAGCCGGCGCAGGGAGAAGGAAAGCCCAAATCTCACAACGTCCGAGATCTTGTGAGATTTGGGCTTTCCTTCTCCCAGCACCTCCACACACAGCCACAAGGGCGACCATTAAGGGCTATTGAAGAAGAAAAAAAACTTCTGCCTACCCAACACCTTGACAAAGAGCAGTAACTGCACAGACAACACACTGACAGGCAGGCAGGGCTGTGCACTCAGGATACATGTATAAAGCAGACAAGGGAGCATATAGGAATCTGTGGTAGCAAGCTGTCATACCCTTCATTAACCCCTGACTGTCTGTCACTGTGCTATAATTCCATTATCTGATATGTTACTATTGCACAGCTTGCTATTATCTGCCTGTGTTATGTTTTTTTATATTAAAGACAGAGTGATTTAACACCTGTTAAAAACTGCCCAACTTCCGTACAATTTCTTCTTAGACGCCGAAATTGGCTAAAGGGCACATTTAGTAGCCAACTAGGAAGATGGCAACTCGTATTGAGGATGAAGCTATTTTTTGCTACATCCTTTTGGTATGTGCTACATAAAAATGCCCCTTCTTTTTTGACAATTTTCAAATCTACAAATTCTACAGTAGGTGTATTTATATTGGGAGTGAATTTCAAATTACATTGTTTGTAATTTATCTCATCAATGAACTGCAGTAAAGATTGGTGGGATCCTTCCCAAATTAACAAAACATCAATATATCTCCGCCATAGGACCAGGTTATCCCCCAGATTGGGGATGATGGCACCCTGCTCCTGTGCTGCCAAAAATAAATTGGCATAGCTGGGGGCGAAAATGGTACCCATGGCGGTACCTGTGATCAGCAGGTAAAATTTAGAATCAAAATAAAAAGAATTGTGGGAATAAGTACAAAATGGATCCCATCCAATAAGAACCATAGCTGGTCTGGGGACAGGCTACCGTTTGTGTAAGTATTTTGAAACTGCCGCTATTCCTTGGCTATCATTGATGCAGGTATAGAATGAACTTACATCAAGCGTAGCGAGAATCCAATGGGGATGACAGTGCAAATCTTCTTATAAAGTTACGACCTCCGTAGTGTCTTTTAAGTGGGGGTGGGTGTCTGTTGTAAAAAACTGTCCAAATATTTGGACAAGTTAGATGTTATAGACCCTATGCCAGAGACAATTGGCCTACCCAGGGGGTTTATAGGATCCTTGTGCACCTTGGGAATGCAATAGAACACAGGCATTCTTTTGGGCGTCCCCAAAATAAAATTATGTTCAGACTCTTTTCAGAATGCCTCTCTCTCTTCCTTTGTTACAAATCGAGGACTGTTCTCTATAATAGAGTTCAACAGGATCTGCTTGTAATTGTATATATGTAGTGTCATCTACCAATTGCCTTATACACTCTTTTTTGTACTTCTCTGTATCTAAAATCACGATTGCCCCTCCTTTATCGGCTGGGCGTATCGTAATTTCTAGATTCTCTTGTAGTTCTTTCATTGCTGCCATTTCTGATTTAGAAAGGTTTAGCTTTCCCTTGTATTTGGGTTGAGTTTCCTGATGTCTGCCTCTATTGCTCCCCTAAATGATGCAATTTAATTACTTATTACTTGTTTTGGGTACATTTTTTATTTCAACTTCACATCTATGTGTTGGTATTCAGATTTTTTTTTAGTTATTTGGGAGATGCTATTTTTCATAAAATATTTTTTACAACACAATTTTTTGATATATTTCTCTATACCTATATAGGTGTCAAACTTGTTCAATTTGGTGCTCGGGGCAAATTTTATTCCATTTGCCAGCAATTTTTGTTGTGAACTAGTTTTGTATAATAGACATTGTATAATACCCATAGCCTTTTCAATATTTATTAGGCAGTAGGTATGGCTTGTGACTACAACAGATATTAATACTAATGGTGTAGCATTCTGTAATACTGTTATTAGATTACTTTATGTACAGAGCTGTTATTTTGTCATTGTATATTGGAATTATTCAAGCACTGTTTTGTTTACATTTTGTGGCACTGTGATATTTTACTATATTTACTGTTTGATGGTGGCAGTAATGTATAACATTATTATTTTGACTGTATGGAAGTATTTGTAGAGATGAATGAATCAATTCTAAATAAATCAAATTAGTTAAAAAAAAATTTAAAATTTTAGAAAATCTGAAATTTTAGCCAAGGTCAGAAGACTGAGAATAAGTGAGCTGCCACCAAAAAAGGGATAATTTTTGGTCTTTTTTTTTAATCTGACAGTGTAGTGTGTTTTCAAATCCTCTGTTTGTTAACACTGGCTACCATTCATATTTCCATAGCCATATATGTTGCTGTTATTTAGACATTACTAATGCTGTCTTGGTGTTAAAGGGCATGAAAGGGGTTTGATATAGTCTGAGAAGACCCCAGAATTTTATACTAGACTTTTCAGGGCAATTGGGGTTTTAAAATAAACGGTTGAATTCATTCCGACTGAATGAAATCTAAAGTCTGATTTGAATGAATTTTGGATAATTCACTCATCTCTAATATTTGGCCAACATATAGCAATTTTATATGGACATCATTGTATATAATGCTATAGAACTGTTGCATATGCTTGCAAGGTGCACTTTGGCTAAGAAGAAACAGAAGTGTAGATTTCTGTATGTATTGCGATATAGGGACTGTAGTTGAGCAATTATGAAGGGTACTGGTGCCTTTTAAGTGGCAATAAAACCTCTGATCACCTGCATGGTTAATTAAGGTAATTGAAGTTGCTTAATTAAAACTCAACTAAATGTAAGAAGCCATTCAACTTTAGGACCACAGCACAGGAAAAGTATACTATTTAATCATAATTTTAGTTAAAACAATGTGCAATTAGTAATGCCTCGTTGTTAGCGCCTTCTGTGAATGATGAGATTACTTATCAGTAAATGCCAGCTCAGAATCTCCATTTGTGTGAATTCAAATAGAACCATTACTTTTAACAGGCATTTGTTAAACTAGTTTCACACTAGCGGTAAATTCTTCTGGCAGGCTGCTGCGGCAGAGGAACAGCCTGTTGGAAGACATCATATCCAGCATAGTTGGAAAAGGTTGAAGCACCGCCAGGCCCCATTGACTACAATGGGACTTAGTGGGGATCCTGTTTATGGCATTAGTGCCGGGATTCAGCCAGACAGATACTGCTGCAAGCAGCATTTTTATTGTCAAACCAAATTCTGGATACAATGTCTTCCAGCAGGCTGTTCCTCTGCGAGAACAATGTGCCAGAAGAATTTACCACTAGTGTGAAACTAATATTAGAAATGGTAATATGAAAATGATGAAGCTACTAGATTACGTAGCCAAAGATGTAATAACAATAATGAATGTGGGAATTTATATCAGGTCAGGTATTTATTAACAAAGTGTATTTCCCACTAGTGACAGGAAAGCATTAATAACTAGGGATGAGCGAATTTCATATTTTGAAGTTTGTGTGCATAACACAAACATAGTCCTCTCCTGCATAGTCCACTCTGGCATAACGTAAACCGGACGGATCCGTTATGCAGGCCATAGACTTCTATCATGACTGAATGAATAACATTATGCATTCCGTCATGGAATTGATTTATGGTCCGTGGTAACGGAATCTATAACGCAATTCAGTAAATACCAAAACACGAACCCGAACTTCAAAATATGAAATTCACTCATCCCTACTAATAACCAATCTGTGAGGAGCAAATCATATAGGTCACACACGGCAGAAATTTCTGGTATAGTCCGATTCATCATAATATGATCTACACAAATCCATGCACAAGCTGCAAAACCAACCTTATTCAGAAGAATGGAACAGGGGGCCTAATTTGTAGAGTAAAACTCGGTGACATTTTATTATGTACATTGTAAAAGGGTGTAATCCATGGCGGAAATCCACAGCATAAATTGATATGATGCAGTTTTAAAATCTGCACTGCAGGTCAACTTATGCTTTTATTTTTATGCAGTGTGTGGATTATATTTATTAAAAATATCATCTACTTTGATGGTCCTGGAAAACACTACAGATCTGTGCAGTTTCAGTTCCGTGTAGACATACCCTTCTGCAACCAGTGTGTGAATATATTGTTAGATACAGGTAAGACTCAAAAATTATAATATCGTGCAAAGTTCATTTATTTCAGTAATGCAACTTAACAGGTGAAACTAATATATGAGCTAGACTAATTACATGCAAAACAAGATATTTCAAGCCTTTTATTTGTTACAATTTGGATGATTATGGCTTACAGCTTATGAAAACCCCAAAGTTACAATCTAAGGTACCCTTTTCTCAGGGGGTATGGATTAATTAGCTGACTTGAGTGTGACACTTTGAGCCTAGAATATTGAACCTTTTCACAATATTCTAATTATAGGTTGCATTATTGCAACTCTTTTTAAGTTGCATTACTGAAATAAATGAACTTTTGCATGATATTCTAATATTTCGGGTTTCACCTGTAGCTCTCCGTTTCAAAAAATCAGCATTTAGTAGAAATTTTATATTACTATTCTGTTGATTAACCTGCCATCATTAGCTACATCAATTATTCCCTAGGTGTATATGATTCTGCAATAATTTTAGGTACTTACAACATAAGTATTCTATGTATTAGGGACACTCTAAAAGCAAATGTATCTATGCAATTTTTATTCTATTTATTGCTAGTAGAGATGAGCGAATTTCAAAAAAATTCGATTCGGCCGGTTCGCTGAATTTTTCGAAAAAATTTGGTTTGATCCGAATTTATTCATGGCAAATCACGGTAAAAATGGCTATTTCCTGCTTGCAGTGAGCATTTATAGTGGTGTAGAACACTTTGCCTTACAGTAACACGCATAGAGAGTCTGCTATGGTAGTGAAACAATGCTGTGAGTCAGTATAACATGCAGATGACAGGCGTCACTCTTAGAATCACTGCACACTTCACTTATTTGGGAAGCTACGGGGTCAAAACTGACAAATTAACTCAAGATGGAAGTCAGCCATACAGGTCAATGTTAGGCCTCATGCACACGGCTGTGTTCCGCGGCCGAGAGCGGTCCGTGGTAACCCGGCCGGGATTCCTTCTGACAGCAGGAACGCACGGCGTCATTGGTTGCTATGATGCCGTGCGCTTCATGCCGCTTCATGCCGCCGCCGCTAGATCATAGATCATACGAGTGTATCACTGTACAGCAGCGGCGTCATGAAGCGCACGGCGTCATAGCAACCAATGACGCCGTGCGCTCCTGCTGTCAGAAGGAATCCCTGCCGGGTTACCACGGACCCCTCTCGGCTGCGGAACACGGCCGTGTGCATGAGGCCTAACATTGACCTGTATGGCTGACTTCCATCTTGAGTTAATTAGTCAGTTTTGACCCCGTAGATTCCCAAATAAGTGAAGTGTGCAGTGATTCTAAGAGTGACGCCTCCTTTTATACCATCGGCAGCTGATTCCACTTAGATGTCTATATAACCTGTTCTATTAAACGCTTATACAAGTAGAGCCCCTCTGAGGGTGTCAGCAGTAAGTTTGTGTTGACGTCACTGATTATTTTGCCCTTCCTCTGATCCATCAGAACAATAACCCCCAAAAAATGGATTCTGTCTGTGGAGCATCCGCCTTCACTTGGTCGGCATTTGGTCAGTAATCCATCAGTATTGCTAAAGCCAAAAAAAAGAAGTGGATCCAAAACAGAGATGACACATGAATGGAATATTTGTATTTCTTCTGTGTTTTGGACCCACTCCTGCTTTTGGCTACCAAATCATAAGCCAATTCTGATGCAATATAAGGAGCATGTCATGCAGACCTTACAGCTGTTACATAGAAAGGATCCATTGTGCATGTCATTTTTCCTTCCTTCTGAAAGATCAGAAGGGTCAAATAAATGATGTCAGTAAGGCCGAAAGGCCAAATAGTGGCCCAGTCATGAAGTGGGAAGGGTGGGAACAGCATGAGAAGCCCACAGAGTGTCCCTTTGACATAATGGTGAGGTGGAAGCAGTATGAGGATACCACAGAGAGGACCAATGACAGAGTGTGGAGGTGGCGGCAGCAAAAGCACCAGGAGGAGGCCACAGGGTGGGAAAATTACAGTGTGGAGGTGGCAGCAGCATCAGGAGGCCACAGAGTAGCACAGTAGGAGGTTTTGCTGTTCGGGGGCCTCGTTGGTGGCTACCGGGTCTTCCACCTGCTGCTCCATTTCTTCTGCTTCTTCTTTGTCAGGCAGGGGGATTTCCACTGCCTCGACCATCTTTTTCTTGGAGTGGTCAGCGGCTGGGCTGTCCCTCTCCTTTCTTTTCCCCTTTCTTTGGCTGACACCTGGGGATTCAAAAGGGGGAAATTCCTCCATAGAGAGGGCTGCAGCAACTGGAGGAGAGGTTAATGCTGTTGTGTTGAAGACCCATAACTGGGGCTCCACAGTTATTTTGCATATTACTATTTCCCAGGGAGCTTTGCACTTTGGATTGCTGTGTTGAGACTCTTAAATGAGGCTCCACAGTGTTTTCTTTAGCCGGTCTCCTTAAGATCAGCTATTGTTTTGTTTCAGTAGTCATTGCTCCTGGTTAGCCAGAATCCTACTCCACACTGATGAGGGGCAACACCCCGAAACAGCGGTCTGTGGATGGATAACCGGCTTAGGTCTTCCCCGTCACATCCTTAAAGCTTGTAAAAGAGCGGGATCTTGACATAGGGGCCACTTAATATGGTGGATCTGGTGATCTCTATAATGGAGACACCCCTTTGCTTGGTTTTCCTTCCTTTGAAGGATATCTGGCTTTCTCTGTGTTGAAGACCCATAACTGGGGCTCCACAGTTATTTTGCATAGCAGCATCAGAAGACAACAGAGTGGCAAGGTAACATAGTGTGGAAGTGGCAGAAGCATCATGAGACCAGAGAGTAGCAAAGTGACATAGTGTGGAGGTGGCGGCAGCAGCATCAGGAGACCACAGATTGGCAAGGTGACATAGTGTGGGTGGCAGCAGCATCAGGAGACCAGAGAGTGACCCGGTGACAGAGTGGGGAGGTGGGTGGCAATACCAGTACCAGCTGAAGATGGTGGGTAAAAGATTGAGCACTTGGCACCAGATATGTGTCATCAGGTGGGTGGCAGCATAAGAATAGTAGCTGAGGGAGGTAGCCAGAAGAAACCAGTCTCTTTTGTCAAAGTGGTGGTGTGGCACCATGGATGATCTAGTCTGATGCATCAGGCATTGGTGCGTGGAAATCCTGGCTGATCCATGCCTTAATAATCTTGACAAAGGTCAATCTCTCCACATTGTGGACAGGCGAGTTCTTCTTGGGGTAACTATGGCCTCCGCCACAATGAACACGCTCTGATGCCACACTACTGGCCGGGCAGGACAGCATTTCAAGGGCAAACTCGGCCAGTTGCGGCCACAAATCCAGTTTGTCTGCCCTGTAGTCCATCAGGTCTTCAATGAAAGCTGGCAGGGTGCACTCCAAGTATGCCACCACCTGCTGGTTCAGGTTCTGCTCTATGCCTAGCTGCTGGTGAGTAGTTTCTCTACTAGGCGTGTGAAGAAAGCCGCTTATCAGCGACTCTAGACTTAGGCTGCTGCTAATGGAGCAGGTACTGCTCCTGCCAACCCACCCCTCCCCAGCAGCCATGGAAGTGGAATGTGAGTTCAAAGGGCCCCCCCACTCAGACCTGCGAGAGGATGGACGATGGCGCAGATATGCAAGGCCAACTGACTACATAGGATGTTTCCATTAGTTCAGTTTGCCCTCCCTCTCAGTGGGTGTAAAAAAGGCCCCCATTTTTGGACCGGTAGCAAGGGTCCAACAAGGTGGAGAGCTAGAAGTCATCCCTCTGCCAAATGGTGACAATTCGGCTGTCACTACGCAAGCAATTGAGCATGCATCGGGCCATTTGTGTAAGTGACTCGGAGGGACTGCCTGTCTCCATCTCCACTACATACTGCCACGGTGTGTCTGGGTCCTCTACCTCATCTTCCTCATTGCCTGTAGCTCCTCTGGCTGTTCCTGCTCCTCCTCTCCTGTCACCTGTGTAGAAAAACCACCCATTTCGCTACACATTGCTTGTGTACTCCTCCTCCTCCAGTTTAGCCCCCACAGGGCTCATGAGGATATGAGATCTAGGCGCCACGTCTCTAATCCCCTGACCAGCTAGATTTACCAGCATCTGTTCCAGGACATGAAGCAGTGTAATGACATCGTTCATCCCGCAGTCCTGGTGACTGACAAATAACGTGGCCTCCTCAAAGGGCCTGAGCAAACGGCTGCTATCGAAGTTACACAGGGAAGTACTCCTGTCCGCTTGGATCATCAAGAAATCGTTTATGGCCTTTCTCTATTCGAATAGTCAGTCCAACATGGAGGGTGGAATTCCAAAGGGTGGAAAAAGTTTCATATCGGTCTATGTTGGGGGTTGCTGTTCTGTTGCTGCAGCTCAGGGAGGGCGTGTTTTGTGGTGAACGAGTGGCTGAAGTGCATGCAAAGTTTCTGGCCATTTTTAGGATGTTTTGCAGATAGATGGAAGACTTCGGGAACAGCTTGACAACCAGATTGAACATGTGTGCCATGCAGGGTGCATGGCTCAGCCCTCCTTGATGCAGCGCCGACACCATTTTCTTCCCTTTGTCGGTCACCATGGTTCCGATTTTCAATTGTCCCGGAGAAAGCCAGAATTCAATTTCTTGATGAAGAACGTGGAGCAGTTCCTCTCCTCTGTGACTCTGTTCACCCGAGTAAACGAGGTGCAGAACAGAGTGACACCGCCGAGCCCTGCACATGTGGTATGCTGGAGGTGCACTGCTAATTCTCCCTGCAGTGGAGGTTGAGAACATAGGAGGATGAGGAGGCAGAGGCGGGCATTGTCACAGGACCAATGGTGTGATAACGTGGAGGCGGAAGTGGCGTCACCTGGCCAAGTTGCTGGTGTGGCTGTGCAGGAACCACATTCACTCAGTGGGCCGCAAAGGACATGTATTGTCCCCGACAGTAGTTACAGCTTCACACGTAGGTGCTACCGTGCACTTTGGCAGACACCGACAGGTTCAAGTGCTGGCCCACATTCTGTTTTACATGTGTGTGCAAGGCTGGTACTGCCTTTTTGGCAAATAAATGAAGGCTAGGGACTATCCACCTCGGCTCGGCACAAGCCATCAGTTCTCTGAAAGGTGCAGAGTCCACCAATTGGAAAGGTAGGGACTGCAGCACCAGCAACTTGGCCAGGAGCACATTCAGCTTTTGCGTCGTTGGATAAGGGCATGCATACTGTTGTCTCTTGGCAATCACTTTGGTGATTGATTGCTGATGGAATGACTGACGAGGAGTAGGAGGAGGAGCAGGAGCATCAGAACCAGCAGATGATGGGAAGGACAGACAGCTCACTTTGGGTGAGGTGGTGGAGCCTTGACTGCCTGAAACCGGGTGCGTGCCACTGGATGATGCAGCGGTTGCTGCGGCAGGCTGGACCATCACATCAGAGCCACTGTTCTCCCATGCCACTTTCTGGTGATGCTGCATATGTTGACGCAGGGCCGTGGTGCCAGCATTGGCACTCTGGCCACATTTCACCTTCTGCCCACAGATTCTACAAATGGCCATGTTGACCTCCTCCGGCGGCTTAACAAAAAACTACCACATTGCTGAGTAGGTGATTTTACCCCCAACACTCCGCACTGACTGACTGCTACTGCCGCTGCTTCCGTGGACCCCTGCACCACTACTTTCTGGGCATGTAGGCTCCTGCAAAGCAGGTGGTCTACCCCAGGTACTTTTTGATCCCGACCTCCCACTGTTGCCACCCTGCTGACTTCCGACTTGCTGGCTCTGCTGCTGCCTTACGGGCAAGCTGCCACCCTCTTATCCCGATGATGATGAAACCCCTAATTAACACGGCTTCCAAATGCATTCAGCTACATCATCATCATCGAGTACTGTCTGCATGCCATTGATGTCCTCCTGAATGGTCTCTGGGTCAGGAGCCGCTCGCAAACACCAGCTCCCACGCCACTTTCCTTATCACTACTTGCCCGCCTATCGGAGGAAGCAGCAGATGTCTCCTCTCCATCTTGGCTGGCCAGTTGCTTCTGACTGTCCTCGAGTAGCTCATCCTTGCTGTATAGTGGAGCTGAGCCCACAGTATATAATACTTCTCTAGCTGGGGGAAAAGAAAAGGACAGAGGCAGGTTGAGGACAGGTTAGGGCACAGGGCCTGCTCCCGGGCCATGCCAACTAAGGGTTGTGTCTGACGAACCCACGGACTCTTGGCTGGGGATGTTTGATGTAGTGATGAGCGACATAGGCAATATTCGTTTTGCGATATTTCACAAATTCTTCGCATAATATGCTCAATAAATTAGCAAATTCTAGAATTCGTGATCTCGTCATTATTTTCACGATTGAGCAAATCGGCACTAATGATGCTCATATTTTTTGTGCAATACATGCATTATATTTATGAGTTAGCTAACTATCTAATGTAATTGGATATGGAAAGCACAGATGAAAGCACAGAGCACAGTAATGACACTGCTCTCTCTCTCTCTCAGAACTGAAAAAAAAGTGCAGAAAATGGCTGCTGGGGAATTTCTTAGATAGTAAAGGGGTAGGCAACTTTCCTATTGGTTGTTAGGGATGTTGCTAAGCTCTGACACAGATATTGCAGCCTTTTCATTGGCCCACAAGCAAGAAGGGAGGTTAATGATGGAAAAAATCTAGAATATTCGCAATTGCGAATATATGGCACTATATTCTACATTTTGGCAAATTCTCAAAGTGCCGATATTCATGGTAAAAATTTGCAAAACCAAAACTCCCCTGTGCAGGGCCTGCCACTTTTCTGTATTACATACTGTTAGATCAAATAAATAAATATAAAGTAAATTAAAACACCCCTGTAATCTGTAATTTTCTCACTTCACCGCACAACTGCAAATAAAGCTCTTTTTTTTCTACTTATACACGCCACAAAAGGCTTTAGAATATATAACTACACTGCTGAACGGCAAATAATATATATTTTTTTGCCACTAGTACACGTCTTTAGAATATATAACTACACCACTGAACGGCTAATTATATATATTTTTTTGTCACTAATACACGCCAAAAAAGGCTTTAGAACTGCACCACTGAACGGCAAATTATATATATTTTTGTACCACTAGTACACGTCTTTAGAATATATAACTACACCACTGAACGGCTAATTATATATATTTTTTTGTCACTAATACACACCAAAAAGGGCTTTAGAACATATGACTGCACCGCTGAAAGGCAAATATATTTTCTTTTGCCACTAATACATGCCAAAAAGGGCTTTAGAGCATATAACTGAACCGTTGAACAGCAAATATTTTTTTATTTCCACACTAATACGCGCCAAAAAAGGCTTTAGAACATATAACTGCATTGCTGAATGGCAAATAGGCTGTCATGTTCCGGGTGTCCCAAGGGGGACCTCCGAGATGTCATGCGAGCAGGACAAGGAAACAGGCCAAGGACCACGGAACACATAACTTAATACAAAGGAACCAAGACACGTGACAATGACTATAACAGAAGACCTCAATGTACTGAAACGGATCAGTGGGTGTGAACCCCCTGCGCCACTGACTAGCAATACACTGGAGAGGCGTAACTAACCAGCTAACTGGTCTTTATTAGAGCTTCAGATGGTGAGGATAGGCTTGGGCCATAAGGGTAGTTGCCAAGGGCTACTCCCGAGCGTAAACCGAGTCAGTGTCAGCAGGATCAGGCGGCAAGGAGATACCAGACAAGGTATCGACAGTACATTAAAACCACAGACAAGCAGGAAGAACGGAACAGAGGCAGAAGCAGGTACCTACGCTCCAAGCAATAGAAGCATGGCGGCCCCAGGAATAGCTGCACAGAGACAGAGAATGAGCATTCGACATTCCCCCTCCAGGGAACACAGGAACCCTCTTCCGAAGTCCAACATGGACAGACATGAACGGAACACCAGAAGCAGTAAGGACTGCCAGACAGACAATAACAGGAAAATAGATCTTACGCAGATACGCTCTGCTAAGCTATACAGATACAGGATAGTACAAGGCAAGGTACAGGGCCAGAAGACAACAATACAGAACCAGGCGGAAGTGTAGATGGTAGGACCTCTTGGGTCAGCAGCAAAGGCCAAAACCTGGCAAGACAACAGTAGACAGACAGACTACACAGAGCAAAAGGGTGAAACACCCACAAGACAAGACAGAACAGACTGACCAAGACTGACCTGAACACTCCACGCTCAAAGGTAGAAATAGCAGCCTAATGAACGCACCTGAAAGGACACACCCAGGAACTGACCAGGGGAGGTTAACCCCATCAGAACCAAACAGGGAGGTACCAAATCAGGTCAGAGGTAACCAGAAACCACAGCATACCAAGCCGCGATACAGGACATTGCCCCTAGCAACCAGCATGCACAGAACACCAAAGGCAGTACACAAGAGCGCAACAAACCTGACATACCCACAGGGAGACGATACAGCCAAAGGGGGTGCACACACACACAGGCAGGTTCACACTAGATACCTCAGCCAGCATGCAGCCAAAAGCAACTAGCCTACACTGAAACACCCACAGCCAGTTTTCAAAAGGCGTGCAGCCAGCCTACATGGCAAACCACATCATGGTGAACCGCACCGTGACATAGGCCCTTATTTTTTTCCACTTATACACGCCACAAAAGGGTTTAGAACATATAATTGCACCGCTGAACGTCAAAAAGTATATATTTTTTGCCACTAATATGGGCAAAAAACGGCTTTAGAACATATGACTGCACCACTGAAGGCAAATAATATATATTTTTGTGCCACTAATACACACCAAAAAGGGCTGTAATTTTCTCACTTCACCACTCAATGGCTAATAAGCCTTTTTTTCTCACTAATACAAGCCAAAAAAATACTTTAGAACATATAACTGCACCGTACAAGGGCAAATAAGATGTATAAATATTTCCTTGTAATAAACCCTGTTAATGGCTGTATCAAACAGCACTTGCACCCCAATAACAAGAACAGTTTGCTGGAATTACAGAGCAGTATAATGACAATTTGGATCCACAGCCAGTGCAGCAAGGTGTAATAGGATTGTTCTTATTACCCAGGATGTAAACTCCCCTACTGAACCCAGTTCTGCTTCAATACTGTAGAATGATTCCTCCCTATCCTTTCCCTGAACTTCTATACAGCAAAATAAAAGATTTAAAGGGTTTCTATCACTTCGTTTCACCTATTTAGTTTTCAGACACTAGCGATCCGCTAGTGTCTGCTTTATCTAACCATCCTAATATAAGAGCTTATTGTCCTGCCGTTTAGCTAAAAAAATAACTTATATAGATATGCAAATGAGCCTCTAGGTGCTATGGGGGCGTGATTAGCACCTAGAGGCTCCGTCTACCTTAACAAACTGCCGCCGCCCAGCGCGTCCCTCCAGCCCGCCCATCTCCTCCGGAATGCGATGCTCCTCGTATTCGGCGCATGCGCAGTGAATGTCTGATCGCTTCCCTGCTCAGACATATCCACTGCGCCTGCACCGATGACGTCATAGTGCTCCGAGGAACAGGCGCAGTGGAGATGTCTGAGCAGGGAAGCTATCAGACATTCACTGCGCATGCTCCGAATACGAGGAGCATCGCATTCCGGAGGAGATGGGCGGGCTGGAGGGACGCGCTGGGCGGCGGCAGTTTGTTAAGGTAGATGGAGCCTCTAGGTGCTAATCACGCCCCCATAGCACCTAGAGGCTCATTTGCATATCTATATAAGTTATTTTTTTAGCTAAACGGCAGGACAATAAGCTCTTATATTAGGATGGTTAGATAAAGCAGACACTAGCGGATCGCTAGTGTCTGAAAGCTAAATAGGTGAAACGAAGTGATAGAAACCCTTTAACGTCTTTCTGCCACTGTCCCTAGCTCCTGCTGATGTCTCTTCCTGCACTAAGTACACTGGAAAATGGCTGAATCCAAGATGGCTGAGTTCCTTTCTCCATGTCCTAACATGTGAAGCAGCCATTTTAGGAAAAAATGTGATTCATTACCACGAAGCATGAGGCATTCTAATTTACACATTTGTCTTATTGCTTATTAAAACGGAACTCCCACAGGGAATAGAGGAAAGTTTTTAGCTTTATTAAAAACATATTTTAACCTGCCACAAAGTATCTCTAATACTGAATGACCTTCCTTTGTTCACACACATAACAATAGACTGATAATAAAACTGTATGGGTCCTATGTCTCATTATTGCTGTGTTCTTTTGATCATATGGTTTTACATATATGTCCTATAGGAAGTGCCTTGTTATAAAATGTATAATCAAAAGATACATTGACTTCATGGCTCTGTGCAATGACTGTATATATCTTTGTGCATTCATTCAGTGAACTATTATTAAAATAACACAGTAGCTGCTCCATATCCTTGGGCACGATACAACGCAACACATTAATGCAATTTTAATTACCTAGGTTCCTCTTTTTATATTGCTGCACACACATTATGTAAAGTGTAGCATATACCCAGTAATGATAAAGCAAACAAATTAATGAAATACGCTAAGTACATAATACTCTGCTGGGGATATAATACACTGCTGTAAAATGAATACACATTTATCCACAAATGTTAAAATCACAATTAAATTTTATATGAGAAGAACTAAACTGTTGTTGCAGGGTTTTAATGAATGGTACAATAAATATACTACACTGAAGTTAATAAAGAGACATTGAACATCACATCTCTATATTATCGATGTGTAAAGGGAAAACTGAAATTATGAAAGGTATATGTGTGGACCACAGTTACTCTGACAATAAAAAACAGCGGATTCTTCCAAAAGCCAAGCTACCATCCACAATGTCTACAATCTACTGACCAGAGTATGGTAAACTAACAAGTGACATTCTACATAACAGGCTACAATCTACCAGCCGGGATACATTCTACCTCCAAGGCTGTGGTCCCCCATGATGGTTAATAGAGATGAGCGAATTGAAGCTGACGAAGTGGAATTCGATCCGAATTTCATGAAAAATTTGATTTGCAATGAATGCTAATTTCCTCGCAAGCGGTAACAAATCAATTTTTTTCCTAAAATGGCGGCTACAAGTGTGAGGACATGAAGCAAGGAACTCTGGGAAGGTGGGCTGACCCATAATGCCATGCAAGCAGTGAATCATCAGCCAGCCAGCCCTGTGATGTTACAGCCCTATAAATACCCCTAGCCATCTTGGATTCAGACATTTTCCAGCGTTCTGAGTTCAGGGACAGACGTTGCAGGCGCTAGGGAAAGTTATACTGGAAACCTCATTGTGAAAAAAAAAAGTGATTTACAAGTGCAGGGAAAATTATTCAAATTGCAGGGAAACGATAGGGGGGAATCATTTCACAGCATATTAGTGCAGGGAGAGATGTCTGAAATCGCTAGGGACAGTGCTAGAAAAACCTCATTGTGAAAAAAAAATTGATTTACAAGTGCAGGAAAACATTACTCAAATTTCAGGGAAACGATAGTGAGGAATCATTTCACAGCATCTTAGTGCAGAAAGGAGCGTCTAAAATAGCTAGGGACAGCGCTATAAAAACCTCATAGTGAAAAAAAAATGCAATTTATAAGTGCAGGGCAACATTATTTGGGTATCCAAATAGCCACTATACAGCTCTGGCATTCCAGCAATTTGTTCTTGTTATTGGAATGCAAGTGCTATGTTCAAAAACATTTAGTGGCTTATATCTGTGGAAAAAGAAATATTTATGCATTTCACTTCTGCAGTTATTTGTGTTGAAAGAGTTTAGTGGCCTATTTCTGTAGCAAACGAAAAAATAACATTTCACTTCTGCATTTATATGTGGTGAAAGCGTTCAGTGTCCTATTTCAGTACAAAAAGGAAAAAATATATGCACTTCACTGTTGCATTTATTTGTCGTTAAAGACTTTAGTGGCCTATTTCAGTACCAAACGAAAAATATATACACATTTCACTTCTACAATTATATGTGGTAAAAGAGTTCAGTGTCCTATTTCATTACAAAAAGGACTAAAATATACTCACTTCACTGTTGCATTTATTTGTGGTGAAAGAGTTTAATGGCCTATTTCAGTACAAAAAGGAAAAATATATACAAATTTAACTTCTGCAGTTATATGTGGTAAAAGCGTTCAGTGTCCTATTTCACTACAAAAAGGAGTTATATGTGTTGAAAGCATTTAGTCAGGCTTGGACTGGCCCATAGGGGTACAGGGGAATCCCCCGGTGGGCCCCTGAGCAAGGTGGTCCCCTAGTCTCCCAACCCCTGCACAAGTGGCACATAACACATAAGATTTTACTGCACTACATATATATATATTCAATGTACTGCACCTCAACCAGTCTATGCTCATATAAAAAACATATTAGATTATTTATTATATTTTAATGTATCCATACGGTGAGCCCCCAAAATAAATTTTACTGTTGGGCCATAGGTATCCCTGTCTGACACTACATTTAGTAGCCTATTTCAGTACAGAAATAAAAATATATACGCACTTCTCTTGTGCAGTTATTTGTGGCAAAAACGTTTAGTGGCCTATTTCAATAAAGAAAGAAAAATATGTATGCACTTCACTGGTGCATTATTTCTGCCAAAAGTGTTTACTGGTCTATTTCAGTACAAAAAGAAAAATATATTCTCAGTTCAATTCGGTAGTTATATGTGTTGAAAGTGTTTAGTGGCCTATTTCAGTACAGAAAGAAAAATATATACAGACTTCACTGGTGCATTTGTTGCTGATAAAAGCGTTTAGTGGCCTATTTCAGTACAAAAAGTAAAAACCTATACGCATTTCACTTCTGCAGTTATATGTGGTGAAAGCGTTCAGTCTCGAATTTCAGGACAAAAATGAAAAAAATATATATATGCACTTCACTGTTGCATTTATTCGTGGTAAAAGATTTAGTGGCTTATTTCAGTACAAAAAGAAAAAATATATACGCATTTCACTTCTGCAGTTATATGGGGCGAAAGCATTCAGTTTCTTATTTCAGTACAAAAAAGAAAAAATATACGCACTTCGCTATTGCATTTATTTGTGGTAAAAGACTTTAGTGGCCTATTTCAGTACAAAATGAAAAATATATACATATTCTTCTGCAGTTATATGTGGTGAAAGCGTTTACTGGCCTATTTCGGTACAAAAACACTGTTGCATTTATTTGTGGTGAAAGAGTTTAGTGGCCTATTTCAGTAAAGAAAGAAAAATATGTACGTACTTCACTGGTGTATTTATTTCTGCCAAAAGCGTTTACTGGCCTATTTCAGTAACAAATGAAAAATATATACAGTACAGACCAAAAGTTTGGACACACCTTCTCATTCAAAGAGTTTTCTTTATTTTCATGACTATGAAAATTGTAGATTCACACTGAAGGCATCAAAACTATGAATTAACACATGTGGAATTATATACATGACAAACAAGTGTGAAACAACTGAAAATTAGTCATATTCTAGGTTCTTCAAAGTAGCCAACTTTTGCTTTGATTACTGCTTTGCACACTCTTGGCATTCTCTTGATGAGCTTCAAGAGGTAGTCCCCTGAAATGGTTTTCACTTCACAGGTGTGCTCTGTCAGGTTTAATAAGTGGGATTTATTTCCTTATAAATGGGGTTGGGACCATCAGTTGCATTAAGGAGAAGTCAGGTGGATACACAGCTGATAGTCCTACTGAATAGACTGTTAGAATTTGTATTATGGCAAGAAAAAAGCAGCTAAGTAAAGAAAAACGAGTGGCCATCATTACTTTAAGAAATGAAGGTCAGTCAGTCAGCCGAAAACTTGGGAAAACTTTGAAAGTAAGGGTTATTTGACCATGAAGGAGAGTGATGGGGTGCTGCGCCAGATGACCTGGCCTCCACAGTCACCGGACCTGACCCCAATCGAGATGGTTTGGGGTGAGCTGGTCCGCAGAGTGAATGCAAAAGGGCCAACAAGTGCTAAGTATCTCTGGGAACTCGTTCAAGACTGTTGGAAGACCATTTCAGGGGACTACCTCTTGAAGCTCATCAAGAGAATGCCAAGAGTGTGCAAAGCAGTAATCAAAATAAAAGGTGGCTACTTTGAAGAACCTACAATATGACATATTTTCAGTTGTTTCACACTTGTTTGTTATGTATATAATTCCACATGTGTTAATTCATAGTTTTGATGCCTTCATAGTCATGAAAATAAAGAAAACTCTTTGAATGAGAAGGTGTGTCCAAACTTTTGGTCTGTACTATACATATTCTTCTGCAGTTATATGTGGTGAAAGCGTTTACTGGCCTATTTCGGTACAAAAAGGAAAAAAATATACTTACTTCACTGTTGCATTTATTTGTGGTGAAAGAGTTTAGTGGCCTATTTCAGGAAAGAAAGAAAAATATGTATGCACTTCACTGGTGCATTTATTTCTGCCAAAAGCGTTTACTGGCCTATTTCAGTACAAAAGGAAAAATATATTCTCAGTTCACTTGTGCATTTATTTGTGCTAAAAGCGTTTAGTGGCCTATATCAGTACAAAAAGGAAAAACATATACGCATTTCACTTCTGCAGTTATATGGGGTGAAAGCGTTCTGTGTCTTATTTCAGTACAAAAAAGAAAATAATATACGCAATTTACCGGTGCATTTATTTCTGCTAAAAGCGTTTATTGGACTATTTCAGTACAAAAAGAAAAATATATATGCAATTTACTGGTGCATTTATTTCTGCTAGAAGCGTTTATTGGCCTATTTCAGTACAAAAAGAAAAATATATTCTCAGTTTACTTCTGTAGTTATATGTGTTGAAAGCATTTATTGGCCTATTTCAGTACAGAAAGAAAAATATTTACGCACTTCAATGGTGCATTTTTTTCTGCTAAAAGCGTTTAGTGTCCTATTTCAGTACAAAAAGAAAAAAAAAATTCTCAGTTCACTTCGGCAGTTATGTGTTGAAAGCATTTAGTTGCCTATTTCAGTACAGAAAAATATATATACACACTTCACTGGTGCAGATATTTGTGTTGAAAGTGTTTAGTGGCCTATTTCAGTACAAAAAGGAAAAACATATACGCATTTCACTTCTGCAGTTATATGTGTTGAAAGTGTTCAGTGTCCTATTTCACTACAAAAAGGAAAAATATATCCGTACTTTACTGTTGCATTCATTTGTGGTGAAAGAGTTTAGTGGCCTATTTACATACAAAAAGGAAAAATATATACGCATTTCACTTCAGCAGTTATATGGGGTGAAAGCGTTCAGTGTCTTATTTCAGTTCAAAAAGAAAAAAATATACCCTCTTTACCAATGCATGTATTTCTGCTAAAAGTGTTTACTGGCCTATTTCAGTACAGAAAGAGAAAAATATTTGCACTTCACTGGTGCATTTATTTTTGCTAAAAGCGTTTATTGGCCTATTTCAGTACAAAAAGAAAAATATATACGCACTTCACTGGTGCATTCATTTCTGTTAGAAGTGTTTAGTGGCCTATTTCAGTACAAAAAGAAAAATATATTCTCAGCTCACTTCTGCAGTTATATATGTTGAAAGCATTTATTGGCCTATTTCAGTACAAAATGAAAAAAATATTCTCCGTTCACATCTGCAGTTATGTGGTGAAAGCGTTCAGTCTCCAATTTCAGGACAAAAATGAAAAAAAATATATATGCACTTCACTGTTGCATTTATTCGTGGTAAAATATTTAGTGGCTTATTTCAGTACAAAAAGGAAAAATATATACGCATTTCACTTCTGCAATTATATGGGGCGAAAGCGTTCAGTTTCTTATTTCAGTACAAAAAAGAAAAAAATATACACACTTCGCTATTGCATTTATTTGTGGTAAAAGACTTTAGTGGCCTATTTCAGTACCAAATGAAAAATATATACATATTTCACTTCTGCAGTTATATGTGGTGAAAGCGTTTACTGGCCTATTTCAGTTCAAAAAGGAAAAAAAATATACTTACTTCACTGTTGCATTTATTTGTGGTGAAAGAGTTTAGTGGCCTATTTCAGTAAAGAAAGAAAAATATGTACGCACTTCACTGGTGCATTTATTTCTGCCAAAAGCGTTTACTGGCTTATTTCAGTACAAAAGGAAAAATATATTCTCAGTTCACTTGTGCATTTATTTGTGCTAAAAGCGTTTAGTGGCCTATTCCAGTACAAAAAGGAAAAACATATACGCATTTCACTTCTGCAGTTATATGGGGTGAAAGCGTTCAGTGTCTTATTTCAGTACAAAAAAGAAAAAAGTATACGTAATTTACCGGTGCATTTATTTCTGCTAAAAGCGTTTACTGGCCTATTTCAGTACAGAAAGAAAAAAATATATGCACTTCACTGGTGCATTTATTTTTGCTAAAAGCATTTATTGGACTATTTCAGTACAAAAAGAAAAATATACCGTATTTTTCGCCCTATAAGACGCATCGGCCCATAAGACGCACCTAGGTTTTTGAGGAGGAAAATAAGAAAAAATATATTTTGAACCAATAGGTGTGCTTTTGGTGGGTTTTGAACTAATTGTGGTCTGTGGATGGCACACTGTTATGGGGGATCTGTGGATGGCGAACTGTTATGGGGGATCTGTGGGTGATGCACTTTTATGGGGGATCTGTGGGTGACGCAGTGTTATGGGGGATCTGTGGGTGACACTGATGGGGGATCTGTGGGTGACACTTATGGGGGATCTGTGGGTGACACTTATGGGGGGTCTGTGGGTGGCTCTTATTGGGGTCTCTGGATGGCACTGTTATGGGGATCTGTGTATGACACTGTTATGGGGGGGATCTGTGGATGACACACATATATATATATATATATATATATATATATATATATAGCATCTTATGCTATGTGTCATCCACAGATCCCCTCCATAACAGTGTCCCTGTAGTGAATGACCCTCAATACAAGAGGAGGGGGTCGCATCTGCTTTTATAATGACAGCGGGGCCCGTGCAGTGACTGTATTCTACTACACGGGCCCCGCTCACTGTATAATCGTATCTGTATTCTGTAATAGTTAATTGTGTATATAATGCAATCGCATAATCAGCGCTACTTACGACTACAAGCGCTCGGTAGGTAGCAGAGAGGAGGGAGGAGGCAGGCCGGGAGGACGGGCGCTGGCAGCGTGAGTCACTACGTCATGTGCCCACGCCGCCTGCTTCATTCATAAAGTGGGCGGCGCAGGCGCATGACGTAGTGAGTGACGCGCCGCCCGCCCGTCCTCCCGGCCTGCCTCCTCCCTCCTCTCTGCTACCTACCGAGCGCTTGTAGTTGTAAGTAGCGCTGATTATGCGATTACATTATATACACAATTAACTATTACAGAATACAGATACGATTATACAGTGAGCGGGGCCCGTGTAGTAGAATACAGTCACTGCACGGGCCCCGCTGTCATTATAAATGCAGATGCCGGCCCCCAGCCCCTTCTACCTCACAGCTGATACACCCGCCGCGCGGCATCGCGGCGGGTGTATCATTGAAAATACAGCAAAATTAGCAGCATTCGCCCCATAAGACGCACTGATATTTTCCCCCCACTTTTGGGGGGAAAAAAGTGCATCTTATAGGGCGAAAAATACGGTATACGCAATTTACTGGTGCATTTATTTCTGCTAGAAGCGTTTATTGGCCTATTTCAATACAAAAAGAAAAATATATTCTCAGTTTGCTTCTATAGTTATATGTGTTGAAAGCATTTATTGGCCTATTTCAGTACAGAAAGAAAAATATTTACACACTTCAATTGTGCATTTTTTTCTTCTAAAAGCATTTAGTGTCCTATTTTAGTAAAAAAATTCAAAATATATTCTCAGTTCACTTCGGCAGTTATGTGTTGAAAGCGTTTAGTGGACTATTTCAGTACAAAAAGGAAAAACATACGCATTTCACTTCTACAGTTATATGTGGTGAAAGTGTTCAGTGTCCTATTTCACTACAAAAAGGAAAAATATATACGTACTTCACTGTTGCATTTATTTGTGGTGAAAGAGTTTAGTGGCCTATTTACATACAAAAAGGAAAAATATATACGCATTTCACTTCAGCAGTTATATGTGATAAAAGCGTTTAGTGTCCTATTTCACTACAAAAAGGAGTTATATGTGTTGAAAGCATTTAGTCAGGCTCGGACTGGCCCACAGGGGTACAGGGGAATCCCCCGGTGGGCCCCTGAGCAAGGTGGTCCCCTAGTCTCCCAACCCCTGCACAAGCGGCACATAACACATAAGATTTTACTGCACTACATATATATATATTCAATGTACTGCACCTCAACCAGTCTATGCTCATATAAAAAACATATTAGATTATTTATTATATTTTAATGTATCCATACGGTGAGCCCCCAAAATAAATTTTACTGTTGGGCCATAGGTATCTCTGTCCGACACTGCATTTAGTAGCCTATTTCAGTACAGAAATAAAAATATATACGCACTTCTCTTGTGCAGTTATTTGTGGCAAAAGCGTTAAGTGGCCTATTTCAATAAAGAAAGAAAAATATGTATGCACTTCACTGGTGCATTTATTTCTGCCAAAAGTGTTTACTGGTCTATTTCAGTACAAAAAGAAAAATATATTCTCAGTTCACTTCGGTAGTTATGTGTTGAAAGCGTTTAGTGGCCTATTTCAATACAGAAAGAAAAATATATACACACTTCACTGGTGCATTTGTTGCTGATAAAAGCGTTTAGTGGTCTATTTCAGTACAAAAAGTAAAAACCTATACACATTTCACTTCTGCAGTTATATGTGGTGAAAGCGTTCAGTCTCGAATTTCAGGACAAAAATGAAAAAATATATATATGCACTTCACTGTTGCATTTATTCGTGGTAAAAGATTTAGTGGCTTATTTCAGTACAAAAAGGAAAAATATATACGCATTTCACTTCTGCAGTTATATGGGGCGAAAGCGTTCAGTTTCTTATTTCAGTACAAAAAAGAAAAAAATATAGGCACTTCGCTATTGCATTTATTTGTGGTAAAAGACTTTAGTGGCCTATTTCAGTACCAAATGAAAAATATATACATATTGTTCTGCAGTTATATGTGGTGAAAGCGTTTACTGGCCTATTTCGGTACAAAAAGGAAAAGAATATACTTACTGCACTGTTGCATTTATTTGTGGTAAGAGTTTAGTGGCCTATTTCAGTAAAGAAAGAAAAATATATTCTCAGTTCACTTGTGCATTTATTTGTGCTAAAAGTGTTTAGTGGCCTATTTCAGTACAAAAAGGAAAATCATACGCATTTCACTTCTGCAGTTATATGGGGTGAAAGCGTTCAGTGTCTTATTTCAGTACAAAAAAGAAAAAAATATACGCAATTTACCGCTGCATTTATTTCTGCTAAAAGCGTTTACTGGCCTATTTCAGTACAGAAAGAAAAAAAAATATATGCACTTCACTGGTGCATTTATTTTTGATAAAAGCGTTTATTGCCCTATTTCAGTACAAAAAGAAAAATATATTCTCAGTTTACTTCTACAGTTATGTGTTGAAAGCATTTATTGGCCTATTTCAGTACAGAAAGAAAAATATTTACGCACTTCAATGGTGCATTTTTTTCTGCTAAAAGCATTTAGTATCCTAATTTAGTACAAAAAGAAAAAAATATTCTCAGTTCACTTCAGCAGTTATGTGTTGAAAGCGTTTAGTGGCCTATTTCAGTACAGAAAAAAATATATAAACACTTCACTGTTGCATTTATTTGTGGTGAAAGAGTTTAGTGGCCTATTTACATACAAAACGGAAAAATATATACGCATTTCACTTCAGCAGTTATATGGGTTGAAAGCGTTCAGTGTCTTATTTCAGTACAAAAAAGAAAAGAATATACCCTCTTTACCAATGCATTTATTTCTGCTAAAAGTGTTTACTGGCCTATTTCAGTACAGAAAGAGAAAAATATACGCACTTCACTGGTGCATTTATTTTTGCTAAAAGCGTTTATTGGCCTATTTCAGTACAAAAAGAAAAATATATACGCACTTCACTGGTGAATTTATTTCTGTTAGAAGTGTTTAGTGGCCTATTTCAGTACAAAAAGAAAAATATATTCTCAGTTCACTTCTGCAGTTATGTGTGGCCACCTTATGATGCTGCTGCTGCTGCCGCTACCTCCACACTCTGTCATTTGGCCACTCTGTAGTCTCCACATGCTGCCGCCAACTCCAGACTGTGTCATTGTGCCACTTGGTGGCCTCCTCCTGATGCTGCTGCTGCCGCCACCTCCAAACTCTGTCATTGGGCCACTCTGTGGTCTCCACATGCTGCCGACAAATCTAGACTGTGTCATTGTTAAAGTTGAGCGGACGGCTGGATTTTCGGGTTTGATGGGTTCGGGACCCAAACTTGACCCCGAACCCCATTGAAGACATTGGGGACCTGAACTTTTGAGCACTAAAATGGCTGTAAAAATTTTCATGGAAAGGGCTAGAGGGCTGCAAATGGTATTTAAATATGGTTAAGAGCATGGGAAGTGCTCTGTAAACAAATGTGGATCGGGAAATGACTTCAAATAACATAAAATACGTAAAAATAAAAAATAATGATCTTGATCTTGGAGGACAAGGTCCATATGCAATAGGAGGTTGAGGAGGCGGTGGAAGTGGCGGTGTAGGAGGAAGTGGCGGTGGAGGATGAGGTAGCCAACACAGTTTTTTTTGTTTAAATTTTTGTGCTTTTTGTTTAAAATATGGTGAAGAAATAAACAACAGCACTCAATAAAGAACTATGTTCTGGTTATTTATTGGCAACTTCACCAAATTGTGACGTTTCGGTCGTAGGACCTTTATCAAACACAAGTTGCCGTTGAGAAAATGTGTGAAGAGTAGATTGAGCTGATGGTGTATCCACACCCATATAATGCAGAGGAGGGTTTTTTTATCGCCAGAAATAGGTTAAAATTACCCACTAATGGAACAGATGATTTTTTTAAATTTCGGTCCCTGTCACCTATGCAGAGCAGGGGTTTATTCACGGCAAAAATGGTAAAATGTAACCCAAGAATGTAACAGAAAAATTAGTGAAATTTATTAACCTGTCTAATAGGTAGAGCAGGGGTATATCACAGCCAAAAATTGGTGAATTTCACCGGAAAATATAACAGACAAATTAGTGAAAAGTTTTTACCTGTCTACTAGGTACAGCCAGGGTATATCACACCCAAAAATTGGTAAATTTCATCCGAATATATAACAGACAAATTAGTGAAATTTTACCTGTCTACTAGGTAGAGAAGGGGTATATCACACCCAAAAACTTGTGAATTTCACCTGAATATGTAACAGACAAATTAATGATCTGTTTTTACCTGTCTACTAGGTATAGCAGTGGTATATCACACCCAAAAATTGGTGAAGAACACCCAAATATGTAAATGACAAATTAGTGAAATGTTATCTGTCTACTAGGTAGAGCAGGGGAATATCACACCCAATAAATTTGTGAATTTCACCTGAATATGTAAATGACAAATTAATGATATTTTTTTTTACCTGTCTACTAGGTATAGCAGTGGTATATCACACCCAAAAATTGGTAAATTTCACCCAAATATGTAACAGACAAATTAGTGAAATGTTACCTGTCTACTAGGTATAGCAGTGGTATATCACACCCAAAAATTGGTGAATTACACCTGAATATGTAAATGACAAATTAGTGAAATGTTACCTGTCTACTAGGTAGAGCAGGGGTATATCACACCCAATAAATTTGTGAATTTCACCCGAATATGTAACAGACAAATCCTCTTCCATCATAGCCAGCATCGTTTTTTCAAGGAGGCATAGAAGTTGGATAGTAACACTGAGAATGGCGTTATCGGCACTGGCCATGTTGGTGGAGTACTCGAAACAGCACAACAAGGAACACAGATCTCGCATGGAGGCCCAGTTATTCGTGGTGAAGTGGTGCTGTTCCACAGAGCGACTCACCTGGTCGTGCTGAAGCTGAAACTCCACTATCGCCGGCTGTTGATTGCGCAGTCTGGCCAGCATGTGCAAGGTGAAGTTCCACCTTGTGGGCACATCGGATATGAGGCGGTGAACGGGAAGGCTGAAGTTACGCTGCAGCACTGACACGCGAGCAGCAGCAGGATGAGAACCCCTAAAGCGCGCACAGACGGCCCGCACTTTATGCAGCAGTTCTGACATATCGGGGTAATTTTTAAGGAACCTCTGCACCACCAAATTCAGCACATGCGCCAGGCAAGGGATGTACGTCAAACCGTCTAGTCCAAGAGCTGCTACGAGATTTCGCCCATTATCGCACACCATCAGGCCGGGCTTGAGGCTCACTGGCACCAACCACTCATCGGTCTGTTGTTCAAGGCTCATCCACAGCTCCTGTGCGGTGTGGGGTTTGTCCCCCAAACAGATAAGTTTTAAAACTGCCTGCTGTCGTTTACCCCTGGCTGTGCTGAAGTTGGTGGTGAAGGTGTTACGCTGACTGAATGAGGAGCCGGTAGAGGATGAGGAAGTGGAGTAGGAGAAAGAAGCAACAGGAGGCAAACTGAAGCGCAATGTATTCCTCAATGGTGGAAGGACATGCGCCAAACTGCTATCCGCCTCAGGCACAGCCGCCACTGCATTTAACTAGTGTGCTGTTATGGAGATATAACGTCCCTGACCGTGCTTACTGGTCCACGTATCCGTAGTTAGGTGGACCTTGCCACAGATGGCGTTGCGCAGTGCACACCTGATTTTGTCCCCCACTTGGTTGTGCAGGGAAGGGATGGCACACCTGGAAAAGTAGTGGCAGCTGGGCACGACGTACTGTGGGACAACCACCGCCATAAGGATTTTAAAACTCTCCGTCTCCACCAGATGGAATGACAGCATTTCAAAGGACAGTAATTTTGAAGTGCTGGCATTCAGGGTCAGGGTGATCAAGTGGGTAATGGGGTACTTCCTCTTCCACTCCAGAGTTTGGGAGATGGAGAGCTGAATGCTTCCGTGGAACATTGTGGAGATGCTTGGTGACCTAGGTGGTGGTGTTGCTGGCAGATCCTCTGTTTGCAGGGTGGCAGGTGCCACTGTCACTCCACAGGTGGATGAAGAGGCTGAGACTGAAGCAGAAGAGGAAGCAGGAGGAGCCAGAGACCTTTCTTGTTTTTTTTAGGTGTCTACTCCACTGCAGCTAGTGCTTTGCACTTAGATGCCTGGTCATGCAGGGTGTGCTCAGATTGAGAGTGCTTATGCCTCGCTTCAGGCTCTGATTGCACAGCATGCAAGTCACTCGTGTCTTGTCATCAGCACATTGTCTGAAGAACTGTCATGCCAGGTAACTCCTTGGAGCTGGCTTTGGTTTGCTTGGTCCTTTGCTGCGGTGGGCAATAGCAGGTGTAATGTCTAGGGGACGGCCGCTCCGCTTTTGCACCCTGCTCCCTCTTCTGCTGTGCTGGTGGCTCTGTGCGACCACCGCCTCTTTCTTCAAACTACACAGGTCACTCGCATGACCTTGTTTCCATGTGGGGTCGAAGACCTCAACGTCCTCCACATCATCTTCTACCCAGTCTTCACTCCTGCCCTCCTTGTTGGTCTGCACACTGCAGAATGCCCCAGCAGTTGGCACCTGTGTTTCGTCATCATCCGAGACGTGCTGCGATGGTCCTCCCATGTACGTATCTTAAAACCTAAGTGGTTGGGCATCGGTGCACTCAATCTCTTCCACTTCTGGGGCAGGACAAAGTGGATGGCCCTGGGAAACCCTGCTAGCAGAGTCATCAAAAAGCAGAAGAGACTGCAGCATGACTTGGGGCTCAGACTGCTTGGCTGATTTGCAAGGGGGTGAGGTGAAAGACTGACGGACATCGGCTGCATCTGCCAACTCTGATCTTTCAGCAGGAGACTGGGTGGGAGACAATGTAAAGGAACTGGAGGCACTGTCAGCATCCCAATCTACTATCGCCTGTACTTGTTCTGGCCTCACCATTTGTAGAGCCACATTAGGCCCGACCAAATACCTTTGAAGGTTCTGTCGCCTACTCACAACTGAGGAAGGTGTTTAACTTGTGCGTGTAGCTGGCATAGATCGACCACGTCCTCTCCCTGCAACAGGAGCTCCACCAGCAGCACTACGACCCAGGCCACGTCCCTTTATGACGCTCTCCTCATATTTAAAAAATTTAGGATCTTGCCCAAAATAGGTGCTTTTTTAATAGCAGAATAGAACAACAGTATGTAAAGGGTGTATCTCACAATGACAGATACAGCAAAGGCTGCAAAATTAAGATTTTTGTCTAAAATAGGTGTTTTTAAATACCAGAATAGCACAGCAGTATCTAAAGCATGTATCTCACACGTACAGATGCAGACAAGGCCACAAATTAAGTACTTTGCCCAAAATGGGTGTTTTTTAATACCAGAATAGCACAGCAGTATCTAAAGCATGTATCTCACACTGACAGATGCAGACAAGGCCGCAAATTAAGTATTTTGCTTAAAATGGGTGTTTTTTAAAACCCTGAAAATTATTGAAGTATTTCAAGCTTGTTTTAACAATCACAGATGCAGCAAAGGCTGCAATATTAAGTACTTTGCCCCAAAAAGGGTGTTTTGTTAATGCCAGAATATGTCAGCAGTAGATAACGCTTGAATTTCACAGGTAAAGATGCAGCAAGGGCTGTAAAATTGAGTATTTTGCCCAAAAAGGGTGCTTTTTAAAACCCAGAAAATTATTGATGTATTTCTAGCTTAAAATGCACACTGACAAATGCTGCAAAGGCACCAGATGTAGGGTATTGCCATAAATGGGTGTTTTTTTAAACCCATATTATTATTGCAGTATTTCAAGCTTGGATTTCAATGTCACAAAAGCACATATGCTGTACTGGTGCACTGGGCTTGCATAAAATGGCCGCCGCCTCCCACCTAACTAACAGATGGATAAAACTTATTTTTTGTGTCACTGGGCTCAGGGCAGGGTAAAAAGATTGTGCACTGCACCCACAAAACTAAATCTAGGTATATCGCTGAGTTAACAAGCACTTCTGATTAAAGATTCTTTCCTATTCTCTCCCTCACAGCAGCAGCATCCTCTCCCTACACTAGTACCAGCAGAGTGACGTGCAGCGCTACGTGACTCCAGCTTATATAGAGGCTGGGTCACATGCTGCACTGGCCATTCATAGACATGCCATTAGTAGGCATGGCTGTGATGGCTTCTAAGGGCACAGAGTTAAATGCTTGGTGACTGGCTGCTCTGCAGCCTTTCAAAAAGCACTATTAACTCGCCGAACACCGAACTCAAACTTTTACTGACATGTTCGGGTTCGGGGTCCAAAAATCCAAAAATTCGGTACGAACCCGAACTGTTCGCTCAACCCTAGTCATTGTGCCACCTCCAAACTCTGTCATTGGCTTTCTCCTGATGCTGCTACTGCCGCCACCTCCAAACTCTGTCATTGGACCATAGAAACATAGAAAACATAGAATGTGTCGGCAGATAAGAACCATTTGTCCATCTAGTCTGCCCAATATAATAAATACTATGGATAGCCCCTGGCCCTATCTTATATGAAGGATGGCCTTATGCCTATCCCATGCATGCTTAAACTATAGAAACACTCTGTGGTCTCCTCATGTTGCTGCCAACTCCAGACTCTGTCATTGTGTCACTCGGTGGGTGGCCTACTCCTGATGCTGCTGATGCCGCCACCTCCACACTCTGTCATTGGGCCACTCTGTGGTCTCCACATGCTGCCGCCAACTCTAGACTGTGTCATTGTACCCCTCTGTGGCCTTCTCCTGATGCTGCTGCCGCCACCTCCAAACTCTGTCATTGTGCCACTCGGTAGACTCCTCATACTGATGCCACCTCCATACTCGGTCATTTTGCTACTCGGTGGCCTTCTCCTGATGCTGCCATCACCTTTAGACTTGGTCATTTGGCCACTCTGTTGTCTCCTCATGCTGCTGCAAACTCTATGCTCTGTCATTGTGCCACTCGGTAACCTCATACTGCTGCCAACTCCAGACTTGGATATTTTACCACTCGGTTGCCTCCTAATACTGCTGCCAACTCCAGACTCGGTCATTGTGCCACTCAGTGGCCTCCTCATACTGCTGCCAACTCCAGACTCTGTCAGTATGCCACTCTGTGGCCTCCTTATGCTGCCGCCACCTTCAGACTCTGTCATTGTGCCACTCTGTGGCCTTCTCATGCTGCTGCCACCTCCACAATCTCTCGTCGTCGTGCTACTTTGTGGCCTCCTCATGCAGCCACCTCCACAATCTTTCGTCGTCGTGCCACTCTGTGGCCTCCTGATGCTGCCGCCACCTCCAGACTCTGTCATTGTTCGACTCTATGGTCTCCTCATGCTGCTTCCATCTCACCACTATGTCATAGGTCAACTCTGTGGACTTCTCATGCTGTTACAACCCTCCCTACTTCATGACTGGGCCACTATTTTGCCTTTTGGCCTGGCAGACATCATGATTTATTTTACCTTTCTTCTGATCTTTCAGAAGGAAGGAAAAATGATACACACAACGGATCATGTCTGTGTAGCAGCCGTAAGGCCTGTATGGTCAAATCAGAATTGGCTTATGATTTGTAGCCAAAAGCAGGAGTGGGTACAAAACACAAAATACATGCAAATATTTCATTCATGTGTCATCTCTGTTTTTGGCATTAGCAAAACTGATGGCTTATTGAGCAAATGCTGACCGAGTGGAGGCGTATGATGCACAGACAGGATCCGTTTTCTGTGGGTTATTGTTCTGACGGATCAGAGGAAGGGCAAATTAATCAGTGACGTCAACGCAAACTTACTGCTGACACCCTCTCCACTCTGTTCGGGGGTCTGTACTTCTATACGCGTTTAATAGAACAGGTTCTGTAGACATCTATGCTGAATAAGCTGGCGATGGTGTAAAAAGAGTGTGCTTTTTCTTGGTGCTAACAAAGATCTGTAAGGCCGAGTTCATACTTGAATTATTTGGTCAGTTTTGGCCCCGTGACTGCCCTAATAAGTGAAGCGTGCAGTGATTCTAAGAGGGACGCCTGTCATCTGCATGTCATACGGACTCACAGTATTGTTTCACTACCAAAGGAGACTCCTTATGCGTGTTACTACAAGGCACAGTGTTCTACACCACTATAAAGGCTCTCAGCAGCCAGAAAATAGCCATTTTTTTTACATAATTTGCTGCAAATATATTCCGATCGAACAAAATTTTTCCCGGAAAAATTTTGACGAGCCGGCGAATCAAATTTTAGAAATTTTTGCTCATCTCTAATGGCTATAATCTACTGACCATTTTAAAATAGACCAACCAGGCAACAATCCAATGATCACAACTCAGCCTAAGAAGGATTAAGAAAATATCAGTTTAAAATGGTGCATCATATGCCTTGGATAATAGTGATCTAGTTCTTAACAAATAAGGACATCCCTCACATTGGGAGTCAGTTTAGTTTAGTGTGTTTTTGTTTTTTGCAAACCCTGTGCATTTGTAGTCAGAAGTAGGTTACCAGCTGTTTAGAATCCAGGTGGAAATAAAGACAATGGGGGATATTTAGGTCACCTGCACACGGGTGCAGGTGACACACATAAGACCTGCACAAATTTCCATCTGGATTTATGTGCGTTTCTGCAGCATATCCACACCAAAGTCTGCAATGTATAACATTGTTTGTTGTTGCGAATTTGAAGCCATTTTGCTTCAGATCTCATTCATCCATTGAAAAGAGTGAAATGTGCAGCTAAAACTGCAAACACAATTGACATGCTGCAGAGTTAATAATCTGCATTGCAGGTCAAATTCCACGCAGAAAAAAAATCTACAAATTGTACATGAGATTGTGTAATCTCATTATCACGCTTTGGTATGGGAGGGAAACACCTCTCCGAGCATAAGAGGGAAAGGAGGATCAGGCCTGAAAACTAGGTAAGAAGATGGACACTTCCTAGTAAACTCTAACCAAAATCCTGACTGCCTACCAGTATGAACAGACCCCAGAGGTGGGTGTGTTCATACACAGGAATACCTAGAGTCATATCTAGCCCTATAGGACCCTGGTACTAATGGCAGGGACGATACTACCTGTTCCTCCAAAAGAAAGGACGAACAGAAGTCTCCTACAGGGTTAAAACCAACAATAGGGAAATGCAACACACAGAACCCAAACAAAATACAAAAAGGGAAAGGAAAGACTTAACTTCAAAGGAGCAATGGAAGCACCAGGAACTCAGCTAAGATCCACACACCAGCAACCCACAACTGAAATTGAAGCGATAAAGCACACAGCATAGTCGGAGAAGCAACTATAACAAAGGAAGGTTAAATTACCACATTAGCAACACCTGAGGCAAGGGGTGTGGACATACCAGAAACAACACAGACGCCTTTTGATCCACAGGGAAAACTTGTCGGATCAAACCACGTGTTGCCAGTCTCACCGATCTCCTGCCACCTGTCGCGGGAACGTCCGTGACACTCATACACTTTACTAATACTGTAATACAAGGATTTTTTTATTTTTTGCACAGGAATCTATGTGGAAAAAACGCACCTATTCTGTAACATGTGCAGGTGGCCTTGCTCAGCAAAATGCGCAAAAAATGTAAAGCCCATGGCATGGACCAAATCTTACTATGTATTCATGACACTGGTAAGAATATAAAGGAAGGGGGTGAGTTTTATGGCAGAAATTATTGGTGGTCATGTGCCTTAAGGTGACCTAAGGAAAAGTAATGCATTTAATGTTCCTAACAAGGGTCTTTTAACATACGATTCCATGTGTTCCATTTCTGTCTCATTAGTTATATGATACAGTTCCTAACTATTTCACAAACAGATTCAATTTGTGACTAGGGTTGAGCGAACCTGAACTGTAACGTTTGGGTTCATAACAAACTTTAGGATTTTTGGACCCCGGACCTGAACCCGAACATTTCTGTAAAAGTTTGTGTTCGGCGATTTCTTGGCACTGTTTGAAAGGCTGCAGAGCAGCCAATCAACAAGCATTTAACTGTGTGCCCTTAGAAGCCTACTAATGACATGGCTGTGATTGTCCAGTGCAGCATGTGACCCAGCCTCTATATAAGCTAGAGTCATGTAGCGCTGCACGTCACTCTGCTGTGCTTAGTGTAGGGAGAGGATGCTGACGCTGTGACGGAGAAAATAGGACAGAATTTTTAATCAGAAATCTAATTGAACTCAGCGATCTACATAGATTTTGTTGTGTGGGGGCAGTGCACAATATTTTTACCCTGCCCTGAGCCCAGTGATAGAGAAAAATAACTTTTATCCATCTGTTAGTTAGGTGGGCGGCAGCGGCCATTTTATGCAAGCTCAGTGCACCAGCACAGCATATGTGCTTTTGTGACATTCAAATCCAAGCTTGAAATACTGCAATGATAATCTGGTTTTAAAAAAAACACCCTTTTTTGGCAATATCCTACATCTGGTGCCTTTTCAGCATTAGTCAGTGTGCAATTTAAGCTAGAAATACATCAATAATTTTCTGGGTTTTAAAAAGCACCCTTTTTGGGCAAAATACTCAATTTTACAGCCCTTGCTGCATCTGTCAGTGTGAAATTCAAGCGTTATATACTGCTGTCATATTCTGTTAGTAAAAAAAACTCAATTTTTGGGCAAAATACTTAATATTGCAGCCTTTGCTGCATCTGTGATTGTTAAAAACAAGCTTGAAATACTTCTATAATTTTCTGGGTTTTAAAAAACACCAATTTTTGGCAATACCCTCCATCTGGGGCCTCTGCTCTGCTGCATTAGTCAGTGTGCAATTTAAGCTAGAAATACAGCTATAATTTTCTGGGTTTTAAGAAACACCCTTTTTGTTCAAAATACACAATTTTACAGGCCTTGCTACATCTGCACGTGTGACATTCAAGCGTTATATACTGCTGTCATATT